>NC_140995.1:228637485-228787710 GCF_052327205.1 Somniosus microcephalus
AGTGGGGTCATGGTCCAGGTGGAGGTAGGAGGAGGTGTCGGAGAGTTGGCGTTCAGCTTCCGCTAGGTAGAGGTCAGTTCGCCAAACAACAACAGCACCACCCTTGTCAGCAGGTTACACAGTACATTTACACAGTACCTAGGACCATTTACACAATGCCCAATCTCATTTACACAGTGCCCAGTCTCATTTACACAGTGCCCAGTCTCATTTACACAGTACCCAGGACCATTTACACAGTACCCAGGACCATTTACACAGTACCCAATCTCATTTACACAGTGCCCAGTCTCATTTACACAGTACCCAGGACCATTTACACAGTGCCCAGGACCATTTACACAATACCCAGGACCATTTACACAGTACCCAGGACCATTTACACAGTACCCAGGACCATTTACACAGTACCCAGGACCATTTACACAGTACCCAGTCTCATTTACACAATGTCCAGTCTCATTTACACAGTGCCCTGTCTCATTTACACAGTGCCCTGTCTCATTTACACAGTACCCAGGACCATTTACACAATGCTCAGTCTCATTTACACAGTACCCAGTCTCATTTACACAGTACCCATGACCATTTACACAGTACGATTTGTTGCTCTCTTCTCAATAATAGTTTTGAGACAATCAGGTGCAAGTGTGACAGACATTTGTAAGTGTGACGCCTGATGGGTGACAGCTAGTGTCTCATGGGCTAGATACATTCGGAATGTGACAGTATTTTATTGATAGACAGAAAGATAGATAATAGATATCGATAGATAGATAGACAGATAGATAGATAGACAGATAGATAGCTAGATAGAAAGACAGATAATAGATATAGATAGATAGATAGCTAGATGGACAGAAAGACAGATAATAGGGATAGATAGATAGATAGATAGAAAGACAGATAATAATAGATATAGATAGATAGATAGATGGACAGAAAGACAGATAATAATAGATATAGATAGATAGACAGATAATAGATATAGATAGATAGATAGATAGATAGATAGATAGACAGACAGACAGATAGATAGATAGACAGATAGATAGATAGATAGAAAGACAGATAATAGATATAGATAGATAGATAGCTAGATGGACAGATAATAATAGATATAGATAGATAGATAGATGGACAGAAAGACAGATAATAATAGATATAGGTAGATAGATAGACAGATAATAGAGATAGATAGATAGATAGATATAGATAGATAGAAGGAAATGTGTTTCGAACAGCATTTATCAGAGCTTCACTTTAATTAAAGAATTAAGATGATTAGTTTTCCTAAACTGAGGGTGAGAATATTTCCTTTGAGGCAGGCATTTGTTTCCATTTGATCTAGCGGTTTATTAGACTCGAGGCTCAGTTCCCTGAAGCAGTATTTAACGTTTAAAAGCTAATTGGCACACTTCTCTCACAGCACAGCAAGATATTGCCAGTGCAGGCCCCTAATCCCTTAGCCTCCGAGAGGCAGAAAGCTTTTTAATGTGGAGATCCCCAGGAATTCAAATCCGTGCCCAAGTAAATGCAGGACAAACCACTTCCTCCTGTGAAAAAAAAAATTCAAATGACTAAACGTCAAATGTGAAAATGACATAAACCTCATGAGCCTACCCTTAACTGTGTCAGGTCTGTGGTGCCCTCCTCTTAAATGAGCGTACAGGCACAGCAATGGGTGTAAAGTTAGCCATGGCAACTCAGTAAAAATAATTGGAGACATACATCCCAACTTTTGGCCAGACCTCCTCCCTCAACCTCATAAAGAGACTGTGGGGTTAACTCCTGACTTTGTGCGAGAGTGTAAAATTGACGATTGTGAATCATTGGACAGTTTTACTTCTCTCCCCATTTTTATTTCCATTGACTTCAAAATGACGTGCCATTTGTTCCAAATTATAATCACTAGCAGATCTCCTGTGGTGTTGCTCTGCGGTTACACTGTCGTATAAGGGCAGGAGCATTCGAAAATGTAACACGATTTATTATTCTATTGCTGAGGGACAGCTGCGGGTCATCTAGGATATCCCTTCAGGACCACAAAGTTTAATTGCTGCAACGTCCTGAGGCTAATCCGAGTCTGATTGCTCTGAGGGACAACCTAACCGCAGGTCAATTTGAAGGTGCTTTCTGTTGCTAGATAGGTTTCCCCGTAGATTAGAAGCGACTGCCTTTCTTCGCTCTTATACTTTTTCCATGTGCGACATAGAAATTGGGAATGTGTGAGAAAACGCGACAACTTAAGTGTGACATATGCCTCGCAAATCCTTAAATCCCGCAAACCCTAAACTTAATGCTTGTGGTGAGTCAGGGGTTACGCTATTTCAAGGGGCTGTTTGATTCACAGTCGAGGATCATTCAATCGAGTAACAAAGAGTCTGTCCACTTTGCACTTGGCGTGAGAAGGCGGTGTGTCGCAAGGACGGGTGTGTCAGGTGACCAATGGCGGGAGTGTGGTGGGGGGGGATCGGGGCAGTTGGAGGCGCGAGATCATGTGACAAAACCTCCAGGAATATGTCCAATCAGAGCTGGCGACCCTAGCTGGGGTCGACGGCAGAGGTTCCAGACAGGCCAATCCTGGCACTTACTCTTCGGCCCCTTGCATCTCGATTATCCTGGAAGAACATCCGAACTAATTCAACTGACTTTAGTTAGGGTCTCCCTCCCCTAACGGTCCTCCTAATTACAGCTCAACGCCCCACCTGCCCCTGGTGAAGAGCCTGGGAACATTTCACTATGTTTTAAGGCGCTACGTAAATCCTAGTAGCCGTCGAAATAGAGAGTGATTGGGGGGGGGGGGCGAGAAAGTGTCTTTCAGTGTGGAGGAGATTACGATCTGGGAACAGAGCAGCCTTGAAGCAGCTGAATTATGTCTGAGGGACAGAGGGAAAGGGCGTACGCAACAGGCATTCCATTTAATTTGAGGGTTGCTCACACAGTGGCCCTTTTCCATTCATGACAGGAAGGGTAGAAAGTTGTGGGAATGCCTCGCAGATGGATGATGACAATTAATGATGCCACGCGACTGGCCGATCTCTCGTCCTCCAGATGTCAGCTTTTCAGCTCAGTGACTCGATGGTGGTTTGGCTTCTCGCCAGAGCGGAGTTCTCCCTCTACAAATCACTTCTTCATAAAGTTCTCTTTTGATTTGCCTTATACGAATGATTCAACTGGCAAGAAACACCTCCTCGGCGAAACTTCACTGCGCTGCGCCCCTCTCCAGCTGCGACAGAAAGCAATCCGATCCGAAGAGATTGGAAGCCAGGCCATCAAGAGCTTTACTTTTAAAGGAACATCGTTCGCCAATATGAGAAAACCATGGCAGTAATTTTCACCTTCATCGTTTGGGCGGTGAACTGGCAGAGCCGTTTGGCCAGCCCCTTGTGGAGCCCGCCCGACTTTTTGCATAGAATATACAGCCGAGAAACAGACCATTCAGCCCATGCCAGCGATTTCCATTATTGACCCTCCTTTTACCCCCTCTCCCCCCTTTCAGGATCTTAAGAGACCGCACTCCAAGCAATCTTGTATTTGGATGTCATTATCCTGTAATTAAAGCTGGAATTGATGTCCGTATTTCATATTTGTGAATGCAATTATGCTGTGGAACTGTGTTCTCTCCTTATTTTGGGAAGAGGGCCTTGAGTTTGGCAAACTTCAGCTTTCATCTGCTAATTCTCACCGGCTATTTCTCTTGGGTTTTTAAATCCGCTTATACGTTTTAACTCATTTACCTGACAGTTTGCTTATTGAACGCTTCATCTCACTCGGGTTTAGCGTCCCTTCGGGCTTTTCAAACTCGCGACACGCAATGAGTACACGAAGAGCAAAGACCGCTTCAACAATGCTCGCCCTAAACCTGCAAGACGGGGAAACTGCTGCCCAACTTCAGGGAAAAAAGTCTTCCTGACTGCAAAGAGGGCGCGCTCCCAATGAGAGGCAATAGCCACGCTTGAAGCTCACCCTTGGAGTAGAATTAAGTGTTCAGATACATAAAACGCTGAGGACAAGTTGATAAATAATTCACGTGGGATCCTAGGTTTTACAAAAAGGAGCATTGAGTACTAAAGCAAAGAGGTAATGCTTAACCGATAGAAACATTGATTAGGCCGCAGTTTTGAATATCGCTGTCAGTTCTGAGCACCCTACTTTAGGAAAGATGTCACAGCCACTGAGGTGGTGCAGAAGAGGTTTACTAAGATTCACTGGGATCATTTCCACTAAAAGAAAGGCTTGCATTTCTATAGCACCTTTCACGACTTCAGGATATCCCAAAATGCTTTACAGCCAAGTACTTTTGAAGTGTAGTCACTGTTGTTGAGGCTGGGGATCAATTGAAAAGTTCAACACGGAAATTGATAAATTTTTGTTAGGCATACGTATTTAGGGTTACGGAACCAAGGCAGGTAGATGGAGTTAAGATACAGATCAGCCAGGATTCTAGAGGAATCAAGGAATATGGAGATTGGACGGGAAAGTGGAGTTGAGGTTGATGATCAGCCATTATCTAATTGAATGGCGGAACAGGCTCGAGGGGCCCTATGGCCTACTCCTGCTCCTATGTTCCTCAGCCTCACGAGCTAATATCGTGATTTGTGTCCTGCTCTGCCCTGTCATTGAAGGTAAGAATCTTTGGCTGCTCTGGTCATCATGGTGTGGGGCAGGCTTGATGGACCAGCTGGTCTTTCCCTGCCCATCAATTATCTATATTTCTATATCTCTTTGGCACGCTGACTTCCCAGCCCACTTTAGGCATCTCTTGAAACTTTGAATTTGCACAGTATTGATTCCGCATAACCCACGCACTTTCTTACGGATTAAAGGGTAGTAAAACCCTAGTAGTGGGCCTCTCAGTACAGTGCCCGCTCTTCTCCACACTTAACTAATATGGGTGTTTCTCAGCTGCATCCATTTCTGGCCTGGAACACACTGTACTCATTTCTTTTAGGCCATCTGGGTTGCCATGGTATCATCATTCTTGCTGAGAATTCTGGGTAAATAGAACCACCAGAGATTCACGGCTGCCACGATCGACATTGATCTCTTTAACATGGGGCCGGAAGAAAATGTTTGAGAAACTTTTGACAAAAGAACTGGGAACCTCTATCACCTTCTGCCAGTTGTTTCAAAAATGCACACGGAATCCCCATTGTCCAATTACCCACCTTCCCAATGATCGACTCAAATTGTTTCCCCCAGAGGACTGCTGTTACTGGCTCTCAGGCACCGCTCTCCTCAGTGCCAGATGCAACCTCCTGCCCTGGTCTCTTTCCATCTCCAGCCCAGGTTTTGCTTCCCACACTGTATTCCGGTATGTGCCAGTTGAGGATTGGGAGGAGACGGGGCAGAGGGCCAGGACCACTAAAGGAGCTGCCCGCGGCACTCCCATCCCTTCCTCATGGTACTGAGTATTAAGTATATTGGCCTCACTAACTCCGCTGATCTCAAATGGAACTCACACGTCGGTATTGGATTGGTAAAGCTGCCTCCACTCTCACGTCATTTCTTTTTCCCCCCTCAACAACAGTTAAGCCAAAATAACAACAGAAAACGCTGGAAAAACTCAGCAGGCCAGGGCAGCATCCTGGCGAGAATCTTTGACTGCTCTGGTCATCATGGTGTAGGGCAGGCTTGATGGACCAGCTGGTCTTTCCCTGCCCATCAATTATCTATATTTCTATATCTCTTTGGCATGCTGACTTCCCAGCCCACTTTAGGCATCCCTTGAAACTTTGAATTTGCACAGTATTGATTCCGCATAACCCACGCACTTTCTTACGGGTTAAAGAACTGACAAAAGGTCTTCGACCTGAAACGTTAACTCTGTTTCTCTCTCCATGGATGCTGCCTGACCTGCTGAGTGTCTCCAGCATTTTCTGTTGTTATTTCGAATTTCCAGCATCCGCAGTATTTTGCTACAGTTAAGCCAAGTCCATTCAAGATTTGCGTACTGCTCCAGCATCTGAGGAGGCTCATCTCTCGCCACTCTCTCTCTCTCTCTCTCTCTCTTGCTCTCTCATTCTCACACTCCTGGATAGGATACAAGAAAAAGAATGTCACCAATTAAACAACCCTCTGCACACTCCAATTTCTTTCTTGCCTTTCTCTCTGCTATGCTCCTAATATGTTGTCGTACGCAGCCCTCTTCCTTCTTGCATCCTATTCAGTGGCCCCTACTGGGAAGGATTGGCTCGGGTAAGGATTTTAAAAAAGCCTTGCATTTCTAAAGCACGTTTCATGACCTCAGGACGTCCCAAAGTGCTTTACAGCCAATGAAGCACTTTTGAAGTGTAGCCACTATTGTAATGTAGGAAACGCCGCAGCCAATTTGCACACAGCAAGCTCCCACAAACAGCAATGTGATAAATGACCAGATTATCTGTTTTAGTGATGTTGGGTGAGGGATAAATATTGGCCCAGGACACCGGGGAGAACTTTTCTTCAAATAGTGCCGTGGGATCTTTTACGTCCATCTGAGAGGGTAGGCGGGGCCTCAGTTTAAAGTCTCATCTGATAGACGGCACCTCCGACAGTGCGGCACTCCCTCAGAACTGGCACTGGGTTACCTGCTCAAGACTCTGGAGTGGGTCTTAAACTCACGACCTTCTGACTCAGAGGCGAGAGCGCTACCCACTGAGCCACAGCTGAGAGGATCGGACTTCATAGCCCACCAGGTTTGAGTAGGTCACACGGCGTTTGTTGCCGAGGCTCGGGTGATGTACTAGAGAGCCACAGGCCTCTGTGTTACCGTACCCCCGAATAAAGTCGCCATCCCCTGCAGAGACCTGAAGAGGGGAGCGAAGTAGGGAAGACAACATGTATTGCCTCTCATCTCCCGCTTTCCTTTTCTTTGCAGCTCGGTGATGTGCAGGGTGGCGGGGGAGATTCCGTAGCAGATGGGATGCTAATCAAATGAGCTTCTATCTTCTGTATAAACACAGCTTAGGTAGTCGTGGTGGCTGCAAGCACTGAAGATAAGACAGCGACCCAAGCGAGCACACCAGGAGCCTCCCCAAACCACCATGGCCCATCATGTCCTGCGCTCGGTGCTGCGATAAGATCAGAGGGGCTGCCCTTTTATCGAGGCTGTGCTCACAGCCACCACAGACACTGAAAGGCACATGAGGTCTGCCCATATACAGACTGCGGAGAGGAATTTGGCTGGTATTCCAAAAAGCCAGCCATAGGAGAAAGCGCTTGATAAGTAAAAACAGAGCTCCAGAAGACTGCCTGATAGGCGTATCAATGTGGCTGACCCGGTTGCCGGTTACAACAGGGTGATGTGATTATTTATTTTAACTTTGATAAGTTCTTTTTTTAAATGTCAGCGCGTTCCTCACAATGTTCCCTCTTCCTCTCCCAGAGGTGGCGGCTGGTTTCTTCCTGTGGTCCCTCTCTCAAGCGGCCATTTTCTGCACGTAAGCCAAGTGTCGGCCAGCCATTTTGCCATGGGGAGCATCGCAGGCGAGCCCAGTCCTGCCTTCGTCCGCACAAGTGCATACGGAGTGACGAAAATGGCAGGCAGAAAAGGACCAACTGATCCAGCAAGCCTGCCCCACACTCATAAGGGCTAGACCATCATAACTAGATACTCCCCACCAATTCCCCCCTCCCCCACCCTTCACATAGGAACAGGAGGAGGCCATTCAGCTGATCTGTACCTCAACTCCATTTACCCGCCTTTGCTGCATATCTCTTGATACTCTTACCTAACATAAATCTATCAATCTCATTCTTGAAAGCACCAATTGACCCTCAGCATCCATGGCCTTTTGGGGACATGAGTTCCAGATATCCACTACCATTTGTGTGAAAAAGGGATAATAATAATAATAATAATCAACTTTATTGTCATTGTTAGTGCACAAGTGCAGTACAACGAAATGTAGGCTTGCGGCTCCCGAGAGTGTACATTTAGATTAAGACATTTAAACATTCAACATTCATTTGGCTTGTAATACATTAACATAAACATAATAAAGTGCATTGGCAGATGTGCAGGCTTTAGAGTTTATTTGTGGAGTTCAGTAGGATGACAGCCCTGGGAAAGAAGCTGTTCCTAAATCTGGTCGTTCAGGTGCGAATGCATCTGTAGCATCTCCCAGATGGCAGGAGGGTGAACAGACTGTGGCTGGGGTGGGTAGGGTCTTTGATGATGGTCCGTGACCTCCGTAAACAGCATTTCTGGTATATGTGCTCTATGGTCGGTAGCCGGGTGCCGGTAATGCGTTGGGCAGTTTTGACTACCCGCTGCAGGGCTTTCCGGTCATAGTAGCTACAGCTGCCATACCACACTGTGATACAGTTTGTCAGGATGCTCTCTATTGTGCAGCGGTAAAAGTTAGAGAGGATCAGGGGTGACAGGTTACATCCCTTCAGCCTCCTTAGGAAATATAGGCGCTGCTGGGCCTTCTTCACCAGAGAGGAGGTATTGAGGGACCAGGAAAGGTCTTCCGTGATGTGGACTCCGAGGAACTTTCTGATCTCTGATTTTGCTCATGAACGGCCTGGCTCTAATTTTAAGATTATGCCCCCTTGTTCTGGATTCCTCCACCAGAGGAAATAGTTTCTCTAGCTACCCTATCAAATCCCTTAACCATTTCAATCACCTCGATCAGATCACTCCTCAACCTTCTAAACTCAAGAGAATACAAGCCAGGTGCATGCAACCTGTCCTCACAATTTAACCTTTATAAGCCCTGGTCACAGTCAGCAAGAAGGGTTTTGATGGGGCTTTGAAGGGAGGGAAGGAGATTGGGAAGCAAGGAGACTTGATGGGAGAATTCCAGAAACGAAGGGCTGCCAATGGCGGAAAGGATAGCCACTGGCGGGAAGGGAGTAAACAGTAATCTGGGAGCTGAAAGGATACAGGGAGATACAGCCGGGGAAGATCACTGGGAAAAGGGTGGAGCAATTTGTGGAGGGATTTGAAATTGAAAATGACCTTAAAAATAATAAAGAAGTAAAGCTGACGAAATAAAGAGATAATGATGGTGAGTGTTGCATGTTGCTTTGTGGTTTGAGTTCGGATGCAGCTGCAGGCTAAATTGTAGTTTGTGGGTTTCTATGTTGAAGCCCACTTGTGTGGAATTCACTTGTATGCAGTTTGGGTTGGTATGCAAGTTTCCCAAATTCCCAAACCATTTCCATTACCCGCAACGCGGTTTCACTCCTCTGTAATTAAGTTGTTGACATGCAAATTCCATTTGAATAATACAAGTCAAGGATTTGATCTCTGCGCCCTCATTCAGTTCTCCAGGATACTCCTCCGACCCTTGAACCCTCCCTTCACCTAGGCTCCCGCCTTCTCACCCACCTGGCCCCCCAGCTCGAACGCAAGCATTCAGCCCTGCCCCTCCTCTCTCTCTCTCTCTCTCTCTCACTCACACTCTTGATCGAGAAGGAAGCAAGTCAACACAATCAGGAAGCAGAGCAATCCCAAAGAAAGCAGGAACTGGATGAGGCGCTAGGTTCGGCAGCTTGGTGTGGCCTCTGGTATCTGGATTCAAACCCAGTCCAGACTAAAGTGATGGAAGTCCCTTCTGCAAGGGTCCTACGAGAAATGAGTTTGCTACCACAGGCGACATTTGCAATATCAACCAATTCGCTCTCTACAGATCTGTCAAAGAGAAACAGAGCATAATACATTCACTAGAATGTTACCAGGAATGAGTTACAGCAAAGAGACTTGAGAAGTTAGGGCTTTTTCACAAGAGCTGAGAAGGCTGGAGCATAAGAACAGAGTGGGTAGGCGCTGGTCATAAGGTCACAGTTCCAGAACACTAACCTCACCATCCTCCCATTGCAAACTGTTCTTTAAATAAGCCCTGTGACCAGGCCGCAACCTCTCTCCCTGGCAACACCCTCCAGTAGTGAATTACCTCTCTGTAAAAAAAATGACACAGAATTACAAAGCACAGAAACAGGCCATGCGACCCAACTGGTCTACACCAGGCCTCCTCCCATCCCTCTTCATCTCACCCTATCAACATATCCCTCTATTCCTTTCTCCCTCATGCACTTATCCAGCTTCCCTTTAAATGCATCTATGCTATTCGCCTCAGCTATTCCCTGTGGTAGCGAGTTCCACATTCTAGCCAGTCTCTGGGTAAAGAAGTTTATCCTGAATTCCATATTGGATTTATTAGTGACTATCTTATATTTACAGCCCCAATTTTGGTCTCCCCCACAGGTGGAAACATCTTCTCTACGTCTATCCTATCAAACCCTTTCATAATCTTAACGACTTCTATCAGGTCACCCCTCTGTCTTCTCTAGAGAAAAGAGCCCCAGCCTGTCCAATCTTTCCTAATAAGTATAACATTTCAATTCTAACATCATTCTTGTGAATCTTTTTTGCACCTTCTCCACTGCCTCAATATAATATGGAGACCAGAACTGTGCACAGTACTCTAAGTGTGGTCCAACTAAGTTTCCATGCAAGTTTAACCTACTTATCATTTTTTCAATTCCATCCCTCTAGAAATGAACCCCAGTGCTTGGATTACTATTTTATAGCCTTATTAACCTGTGTTGCTACTTTTAGGTAATATTTTCACAGATATTACCTGGTATCTGTCACAACTTTGAACCAGAGCCTTCTGGCCCTGGTGCATTAATTTAGCTGAAAGTACTTGGGTTTATTTTCTTTATCCCCTTAAGTATTTTACGTTAGTCCATAATGTCCCATTCTCCATGTTGTTCGATTTCTGATATGAGACATCACAGGAAGAATTTATGACAGGATGGGCGGGAGAAGGGAATGTCAACAACAACTTGTATTCATATAGCGCCTTTAATGCAGTAAAACGTCCCAAGGTGCTTCACAGGAGTATTATAAGACAAAAAATTTGACAGCGAGCCACATAAGGAGGGATTAGGGCAGATGATCAAAAGCTTGGTCAAATAGGTAGGTTTTAAGGAGCATCTTAAAGTAGGAAGGAGAGGTAGAGAGGCGGAGAGGTTTCGGGAGGGAATTCCAGAGCTTAGGGCCTAGGCAACAGAAGGCCCGGCCACCAATGGTTGAGCGATTATAATCAGGGATCCTCAAGAGGGCAGAATTAGAGGAGCGCAGCTATCTCGGGGGGCTGTGGGGTTGGAGATGGAGGGATTTGAAACAAGGATGGGAATTTTGAAATCGAGGCGCTACTTAACCAGGAGCCAGTGTAGGTCAGCAAGCACAGGGGTGATGGTTGAACGGGACTTGGTGCGAGTTAGGACACGGGCAGGCGAGTTTTGGATCACCTCAAGTTTACATAGAGTAGAATGTGGGAGGCCAGCCAGGAGTGCATTGGAATAGTCCAGTCTAGAGGTAACAAAGTCATGGATGAGGGTTTCAGCAGTGGATGATCTGAGGCAGGGGCGGAGATGGGCGATGTTCGAGAGGTGGAAATGTCAGACAGGGATATCGCTTCTGGGCGCATCACCTGACTCCAAATTCCCAGCAAAAGTTAATGAGGTGAGGAGATGATCATAATCATGGTGTGGAGATGCCGGAGTTGGACTGGGGTGGACAAATGTAAGAAATCACACAACACCAGGTTATAGTCCAATAGCTTTATTTGAAATCACAAGCTTTCGGAGCACTGCTCCTTCGTCAGGTGAAGTGAAGAAATGCATAAAGACACAGCTTATATAGTCAGAGAATCATGTCAGATGTTTACAGGTAATATTTCCAACTGCCATTTATCACACCTCGGCAGAGAGATAATCACAGCAATCAAAGGTGTGAATGGTGTCCAAACAGGTCAGTCAGGAAAACATTACATCAAAGAACAATGAGGTGGGGTCACAAGGGGTCAATTATTGCAGATGCTGGGGTCTGTATGAAAAACAAAAAAACAGACAAAAAACATATTTTTTGCTGGAAATCACAGCAGGTCCGTCCGCATCTGTGTAGAGAGAACAAGCCAATGTCGACTCGAGTCTGGATGACCCTGCATCAGGTGGGGTTACATGTAGCGTGACATGAACCCAAGATCTCGGTTGAGGCCGTCCTCATGGGTGCGGAACTTGGCTATCAGTTTCTGCTCGACGATTTTGCGTTGTCGTGTGTCTCGAAGGCCGCCTTGGAGAATGCTTACCCGAAGATCGGAGGCTGAATGTCCTTGACTGCTGAAGTGTTCCCCGACTGGGAGGGACCACTCCTGCCTGGTGATTGTTGCGCGGTGTCCGTTCATCCGTTGTCGCAGTGTCTGCATGGTCTCGCCGATGTACCATGCTCCGGGGCATCCTTTCCTGCAACGTATGAGGTAGACAACGTTGGCCGAGTCACATGAGTATGTACCATGTACCTGGTGGGTGGTATCCTCACGTGTGATGATGGTATCTGTGTTGATGATCTGGCATGTCTTGCAGAGGTTGCTGTGGCAGGGTTGTGTGGTGTCGTGGTCGCTGTTCTCCTGAAAGCTGGGTAATTTGCTGCGAACGATAGTCTGTTTGAGGTTAGGCGGCTGTTTGAAAGCGAGTAGTGGAGGCGTGGGGATGGCCTTAGCGAGGTGTTCGTCGTCATCGATGACATGTTGAAGGCTGCGAAGAACATGGCGTAGTTTCTCCGCTCCGGGGAAGTACTGGACGACGAAGGGTACTCTGTTGGTTGTGTCCCGTGTTTGTCTTCTGAGGAGGTCTTCTCATGTGACTCGGCCAACGTTGTCTACCTCATACGTTGCAGGAAAGGATGCCCCGGAGCATGGTACATCGGCGAGACCATGCAGACACTGCGACAACGGATGAATGGACACCGTGCAACAATCACCAGGCAGGTGTGTTCCCTCCCAGTCGGGGAACACTTCAGCAGTCAAGGACATTCAGCCTCCGATCTTCGGGTAAGCATTCTCCAAGGCGGCCTTCGAGATACACGACAACGCAAAATCGTCGAGCAGAAACTGATAGCCAAGTTCCGCACCCATGAGGACGGCCTCAACTGAGATCTTGGGTTCATGTCACACTACATGTAACCCCACCTGACGCAGGGTCATCCAGACTCGAGTTGACATTGGCTTGTTCTCTCTATACAGATGCGGCCGGACCTGCTGTGATTTCCAGCAAAAAAAATGTTTTTTGTCTGTTTTTTTGTTTTTCATATAGACCCCAGCATCTGCAATAATTGACCCCTTGTGACCCCACCTCATTGTTCTTTGATGTAATGTTTTCCTGACTGACCTGTTTGGACACCATTCACACCTTTGATTGCTGTGATTATCTCTCTGCCGAGGTGTGATAAATGGCAGTTGGAAATATTACCTGTAAACATCTTACATGATTCTCTGACTATATAAGCTGTGTCTTTATGCATTTCTCCACTTCACCTGATGAAGGAGCAGCGCTCCGAAAGCTTGTGATTTCAAATAAAGCTGTTGGACTATAACCTGGTGTTGTGTGACTTCTTACATGATCATAATCGTAAGTGCTATATGTTCCTTTGCAGTTAGACGCTGCAGGAAGTGTTATGACTCATTGTGGTTTGCAAGTCTTTATGTTGAAGTTTGTGTGCGGCTCGCTTGTATTCAAATCCCATTGCTATGCAAACTTCCCAAACTCCCAAGCTACTCTCTTCACCTACAATACAGTTTTTCTCCTTTATAATTAAGCTATATAGATTAATGGATTTTCATAGGGTTCCTGGAGAAAATAGGAAGCTTGCTGTGCACAAATTGGCTGCCGTGTTTCCCTACATTAAAAAAGTGACTACACTTCAAAAATACTTAATTGTAAAGCATTTGAGATGTCTTGATGCCATGAAATGCACTTTAGAAAGGCAAGTCTTTCTTTATCCTTGGGTACAGGTCTGTCACTGTATAACTCTGTGCTACAGTACTGGTGGATACAGGTCTGTCACTGTATAACACTGGGCTACAGTACTGGTGGACACAGGTCTGTCACTGTATAACACTGGGCAACAGTACTGGTGGGTATAGGTCTGTCACTGTATAACACTGTGGTACAGATCTGGTGCGTACAGGTCTGTCCTTGTATAACACTGGGGTACAGTACTGGTGGGTACAGGTCAGTCACTGTATAACACTGGGCTACAGTACTGGTGGGTACAGGTCTATCACTGTATAAAACTGGGGTACAGGTCTGGTGGGTGCAGGCCTGTCACTGTATAATACTGGGGTACAGTACTGGTGGGTGCAGGTATATCACTGTATAACACTGGGGTACAGGTCTGGTGGGTACAGGCGTGTCACTGTGTAACACTGGGCTTCTTCTTAGGCAGTCCCTCGGAACCGAGGATGACTTGCTTCCACATTAAAAATGAGTTCTCAGGTGACCTACAGTCTCTGTCACAAGTGGGGCAGACGGTGGTTGAAGGGGCGGGTGGGTGGGGTGCTTGGGTTGACGTGCGCTCCTTCCGCTGTTTGCGCTTGGCTTCTGCTTGCTCCCGGCGAAGAGACCCGAGGTATTCGGCGCCTTCCCGGATGCTTCTCCTCAACTTTGTGCGGTCTTGGGCCAGGGATTCCCAGGTGTCGGTGGGGATGTTGTACTTTTTCAAGGAGGCTTTGAGGGTGTCCTTGAAGCATTTCCTCTGCCCACCTGGGGCTCTCTTGGAATGTTGGAGCTCCGAGTAGAGCGCTTGTTTTGGGAGTCTCGTATCGGGCATGCGGATGATGTGACCTGTCCATCGGAGCTGATCGAGCGTGGTCAAAGCTGCGATGCTGGACTGAGCGAGAACACTGATGTTGGTGCGCCTATCCTGCCAATGGATTTGCAGGATCTTGCGGAGGCAGCATTGGTGGTACCTCTCCAGTGCTTTGAGGTGCCTGCTGTACATGGTCCATGTCTCTGATG
Source organism: Somniosus microcephalus (assembly GCF_052327205.1). Lineage (NCBI taxonomy): Eukaryota > Metazoa > Chordata > Chondrichthyes > Squaliformes > Somniosidae > Somniosus > Somniosus microcephalus. Next base: position 228,652,282 of record NC_140995.1, read on the forward strand.
CATACAGGAGGGCAGGTATTACTACTGCTCTGTTGACCATGAGCTTGGTGCCGGGTTTGAGGTTCTGGTCTTCAAACACTCTCTCCCTCAGGCGACCGAAGGCTGCACTGGCACACTGAAGGCAGTGTTGGACTTCGTCATCGACGTCTGTTCTTGTTGACAGTAGGCTCCCGAGGTATAGAAAGTGGTCCACGTTGTCCAAGGCCTTGTCATGGATTTTGATAATCGGGGGGGCAGTACTGTGTGGCGGGGGCAGGTTGGTAGAGGACTTTTGTCTTATAGATGTTTAGTGTAAGGCCCATGCTCTCGTACGCTTCGGTGAAGATGTTAACGATGGTTTGGAGTTCGACCTCCGAGTATGCACAGACGCAAGCGTCGTCTGCTTACAGTAATTCTACGACAGGGGAAGGGATGATCTTGGATCTGGACTGAGGCAACGGAGGTTGAACAGTTTCCTATTTGTTCTGTAAATTAGCTCCACTCCGCTCCACTCCACTACAGTACTGATGGGTACAGGTCTATCAATTTCAATTCAATTCAATTCAAATCGCTTTATTGGCATGACAAGTTACATCTTATGTTGCCAAAGCATCGAAAAACATTCATGTTTGTTCACAAAAATACAGATCTATCCATACAGTATATAAACAGATATATCCCTGAGTGTATAAATATACAGGTAGACTATCCTTTATCCGAAAACCTCGGGACCAGCCGTGTTTCGGTTTTTGGAAAATTTCGGATTTCGGAAGGTATTTTATAAGACTGGGAAATTTGTTGGGGGTGGGTTGGCGGGAGTCGGGGGGGTCGGCGGGGGGGGTCGGCGGGGGTCCGCGGGGGGGGTCGGCGGGAGTCGGGGTCGGCGGGGGGGTCGGCGGGGATCGGGGTCGGCGGGGGGGTCGGCGGGAGTCGGGGTCGGCGGGGGGGGGTCGGCGGGGGTCCCCGGGGGGGTCAGCGGGAGTCGGGGTTGGTGGGGGGGTCGGCGGGGGGGTCGGCGGGAGTCGGGGTCGGCGGGGGGGTCGGCGGGTGTCAGGGTCGGCGGGGGGGTCCGCGGGGGGTCGTCGGCGGGGGTCGGGGTCGTGCGCACGACTTACGCTGACCCTCTGCTCAGCGTAAGTCGTGCGCCACTCTGGTCATGTCATGCGCACGACTTACGCTGAACGAAAAAACCTTCGGTTTTTAGAGGGTTTCAGTTTTCGGAAGTTCGGATAAAAGGTACTCTACCTGTACTTTCATATAATTTATATATACTCTTTTCTTATATTTAGTGGTTGTCCCTCTGTTTATGGCAAGCTGTAACATAGTGTGCCGCTAGTGTTACGCAATTTCTCTCTTCCCCTAGTAGGTATGGGAGTTTTTGGTCGTCATTCAAATTTCTGAATTCAGGGCATATTTTTGTGAATTTTGGGTAGAAATTCTCCCTTATGCCCTGATATTTTCTACAAGCTGTGAGGAAGTGCATCTCTGTCTCCACCACTCCCTGGCTGCAGTGAGAGCATATCCTGTCCTCTCTTGGTAGCCGGGTCTGCCTGTGTCTACCTTTTTCGATCGCCAGGTTATGTTCACTAAGTCTGTACATTGTCAAAGTTTTTCTCAGTTTGCTATCCTTTACCATGGTCAGGTAATCAGCCATGTTGTATTGTCTGTTTAGGGCCAAGTAGCAATTGAGTTTGCTTTGGGTACACTGGGGTACAGGTCTGCTGGGTACAGGTCTGTCATTATCAGGACCGATCTCCATCAGTAGCAAGACAAGCCTAATATCCAGAGAACAGCTGCAAACCTAAAGAGGACTTTTTTTTGGCGGGAATGTGTTTTTAGAAGCAGTCAGTCAGCTTCTGCCAGTTTTCTAAGTTGCTTTGAATCAGTAACGTACTGTAGGAATTCCAAACTAATAACTGAGGTCGACTCAGGAGATCAATCAAACAGGTCTTTAATGTAAAACTAAACGAGTTCAAACAGTTTGATGAGATCGATACAGGAGAACCACGAAACAGGTCTTAACAAGATGGAGCTTCCACGAGGACTGCCTGGGCAGTCACATGGTTTGCGACATGACGTCATCGCGTTTGCCCGCGTTTTCCCGCACTCTTAAAGGGGCCACGCCCCGTGCATACAAACACTATATACAAAACGAAGTAATGTCTAACACAATGGTACAGGTGTTAGAACACCGTTAAAGGGAATTATGTACAGTTGCCCGGAGTCATTCAGTGGCTCCGCCACATGCGCCCCCCCAGAATTCGCTTTAACAAACAAAGTCAAATGGCGAGGGGGTCTGATGAGCCTGTCGGAACGACTCCTGTACTCCTGAGGTGGAGGCTGCTGGGCGGCTGGCGGTTTGGCGGGCGGTTGCGCTTGGTCTGCCGGAACGGCAATGGGTGGCCGACCTCATCTTGGCGGGAGTGCTGTCTCGACGGGGCGGTCGAGTCCAGATGTGCCGGCTTCAATCGATCGACTGAAATGTGGTCCGGCTTACCACCAACATCTACGGTGAAGGTTTTGTCCCCTGCCTCCAACACGCAGAAGGGACCAGTAAATGGGGCCTTGAGTGGATTCCTGTGAGCATCGTGGCGGACAAAGACGTATTCTGCCTTGTGAAGCCCCGTTGGATCGCGCGAACGCTGCAGCCCGTGGTGCGAAGTGGGCACCGGCGCAAAACAGCTGGCCACCTCCCGGTGACTAGTAAGCTGGTCAGATGTGGACCAAGGCTTTGTCGATTCTGGTAGGAAATCTCCTGGGACTCGCAACGGTTGTCCGTACACCAGCTCCGCGGATGAAGAGTGAAGGTCTTCTTTGGGGGCCGTGCGAAGGCTCAACAGGACCCACGGTAGCTTGTCTGCCCATCCAGCGTCCTGGAGGCTGGCCCTCAGGGCGGCTTTCAGCGACCGGTGGAAACGTTCACAGAGACCATTCGCCTGTGGGTGGTAGGCTGTGGTGCGGTATCATTTGACACCGAGTCCTTGGGCCACTGCATTCCAGAGTTCGGAGGAAAACTGTGGTCCCCTGTCTGAAGAAATATCAGCGGGCACTCCGAAACGGGTGACCCAGGTGGAAATGAACGCCCTGGCCACGTCCGCCGAAGTAGTGGACGATAGGGGAACCGCCTCCGGCCATCTGGTGGTGCGGTCAACCATGGTCAGGATGTGTGAAAAACCATGGGAGGGTGGGAGTGGACCCACCAGGTCCACATTGACATGGTCAAACCGTTGCTCCGGCACTGTGAAGGTGGCCAACGGAGCTTTGAAGTGACACTGCACTTTGGCCTTTTGGCAGACCACGCAGGTGTTGGTCCAGTCGCGGACATCCTTGTGCATGCTGTGCCATATGAATTTCGCTGACATCAGCTTCTGGGAGGCCTTCATTCCTGGGTGTGACAACCCATGTATGGCGTCGAACACTTTGCGGTGCCAGCCGGCCGGTACAACAGGGCGAGGGTCCCGTACGGAGACGTCCCGTACAGAGCGTGGCACCTGCCGCATGGAGCTTGACGTCGGCCAACTGGAGGCCAGTGACGGTGGTTCTGTAGGCTTGGACTTCTGGGTCCGAGGCTTGATCCGCTGCCATGAGGGCGTAATCGATGCCTAAATGAACCGTATTGACGGTCGCGCGGGAGAGGCAGTCAGCCACCAGGTTGTCCTTACCGGCCACATGCTGTATATCTGTGGTGAACTTGGATATATAGGTCAGTTGACGTTGCTGTCAGGATGACCATGGTTCGGCGGTCTTGGCTATGGCGAAGGTGAGCGGTTTATGGTCCACGAAGGCGGTGAAGGGACGTCCTTCGAGGAGGAAGCGAAAATGGCGGATGGCCAGAAAAAGAGCGAGCAACTCCCGGTCAAAAGTGCTATACGCTCTCTCGTTCCACCGTAGTTGATGGCTGAAGAATGCCAACGGCTGCCACGTCCCGTTCACCCACTGCTCTTGCACGGCGCCGATTGCGTAATCTGACGTGTCGGTGGTGAGGGCAATGGTGGCTCCTGGCAGCGGGTGCACCAGCATAGTCGCATTGGCCAAGGCGCTTTTGGTGTCAGCGAACACCCGGGTCATGTCATCCGTCCAGTCTACCTTATCTTTGCCAGTCTTGCCCTTGAGGGCCTCGTACAGGGGCTGCATGAGTAGTGCTGCCTTAGGCACGAAACGGTGGTAAAAGTTTACCATGCCTAGGAAGTCCTGCAGGGCCCTAATGGTTTGCGGGCATGGAAAGGATGTCACCGCCTCTACCTTCGCTTGTAAAGGAACCGCTCCCTCTGAAGTGATGCGATGCCCCAGGAAATCAATTTGTTGCAGGCCAAACTGACACTTGGCCGTGTTGATAATCAGGCCATGTTGGCTGAGACGTCGAAAGAGGGTGCGTAGGTGACAGATGTGTTCTTTTTTATTGGGACTGGCAATGAGAATATCGTCCAGGTAGACGAAGAGGAACTTGAGGTCCCGCAGCACGGAGTCCATCAGGCATTGGAAAGCCTGGGCGGCGTTCTTCAACCCAAACGGCATTCTTAAAAACTCGAAAAGGCCGAATGGGGTGATGACTGCGGTCTTCTGGACGTCTTGGGGATGAACGGGGACCTGGTGGTAGCCCCGGATGAGGTCGACTTTCGAGAAGACAGTGTTCCCTGCCAAATGGGCGGAGAAATCCTGGATGTGGGGGATCGGGTACCGATCAGGAGTGGTGGCATCGTTTAGGCGTCGATAGTTGCCGCATGGCCGCCATCCGCCGCCAGGCTTCGGGACAATGTGGACGGGAAAGACCAGGGACTATTCGACCGGCGAATAATCCCTAACCGTTCCATGGTCGCGAACTCCGCTTTTGCAACCGCCAGCTTGCCAGGTTCCAGGCGCCGGGCCCGCGCGTAGACCGGGGGGCCGTTGGTGGTGATGTGGTGTTCCACACCGTGTTTCGTGGCTGTGGAGGAGAACGTGGGTCTGGTCAGGTCGAGGAATTCACCGAGCAGGCGAGCGAACTCATCCGGAGCCGGAAAAGCACAGGCGACGGTGCGCGACGTAATGTTACTGCGGTAACAAGGGATAGAATGAAAAGTTGCCGCATTGACCAACCGTCGGTTCCGCACGTCGACCAAGAGGCTGTTGGCGCACAGGAAATCCGCGCCGAGAATGGGTTGCGAAACCTTGGCTGTAACAAAGCCCCGTGCATACAAACACTATATACAAAACGAAGTAATGTCTAACACAATGGTACAGGCTTAAGCTGGTGTTAGAACATCGTTAAAGTGAATTATGTACAGTTGCCCAGAGCCATTCAGTGGCTCCGCCACAGTACCCATCTTCCGATGTGATTCTGCAGCTGTGGGGTGCAGCATGTGTTCATCATTAAATGACCGCTAACGTGGCCTTAATGAGTTAAATTGGTCTTTTCTTCACTTCCTATTAACCTTTTTCACAGGTGCAGATGCTCAGCAAAAATAAAACCCGCAAACAAATCATGCATTGGTGCTTTCTATACCGATCGCGGTCGGTACGTGTCAGCTCAGTTGGTCGCACTCTGAGTCAGAAGGTTGTGGGTTCAAACCCCGCTCTAGCTCTTGCGTGTATTAATCTAGGCTGATACTCGGTGCAGTACTGAAGGAGTGCAGCATTGCTGGAGGTATATAAATACAAGTTGTTGTTGTTGTTGTTGTTGAGGTGCCATCTTTCAGATGAGATCGCGCTACCTGATCAGATGGACATTAAGGATTTTATGGTCTCGTTTGAAGACAAGCAGAAACGTGTCCTGCTCTGTACTTTGCTGCCACCCATAAACCGGGGTTCTTTCCCTCAGTGCCAATTGTGGGACCTTGCTGTGCGCAAAATGGCTGCCTGCATTACAGCAGTCGCTGTATGTCAGCGCTGTTTTTACTGAACACGGAAATGCCGCCGTAGGGCGCTTAAATATTTTTGCTATAAAATGGATTTCTTTTTGTTGTTCAGGAATAGCAGAACATCTGATTTTAATACAGTTACAAATGTAAGGTTTTGTTTGTTTTTCCAAAAACTAGCTCAGCAATTGAATTTTTCCTCCCAGCGCTCCAGTGTTTCCCGCCGGGACTCCACCTCCCCGATTTTTGTTTACTGCACGTGTGCGAGCTTCCCGATTATGGATTGGATTGTGGTGCGGAGTGTTTCCGAGAAAGGGGGACCCGGTGACTCAACCATCGCTGTTGCCACGACGCCTCCACGCAGGGCGGCAACGGCAGCGACAGCAAGGTGAGAGGTTTCTCACTCGGGAACGTTTCCCGAAGGCGTCGACTGAATCTGGCAGGGCATTTCCTGAGAGAGGCCTTTTCTTGGGCCCGACAGCGTGGTTGGCCAGAATTGGACTACTTCCAACACTGGGATGTTTCGTGAAAGACTAGTTTCTGAACACATTGAAAAGGAAGGCAGCTGTGCATCTTTAGTTACGGAACAACACACACAAAAAAAATCAGGTGATACTTTTCCCAGTGGAATCTTACTGTAAATAAGTAACAGGTTTGCCGAGTGCACGTACTTCCTTCTCACTCTCTTCTGCCATTAAAGACATATGGTAGATTTGATGGGCATCCTGTCACATGCTGATTTTTATTGTGCTCTAGATGTATAAAGGCCAACTTAAGTCAGGCCTTCAAGGAAATTAATTAGCTCCCCAATGGTCCTTTATTTGTTCATTTGTTGTTGGGATGTGGGCGACACCAGCAAGGCAGCATTTATTGCCCATGCCCAGTTGCCCTGAGAGTTTTAAGAGTCAACCACATAGTGTGGGACATGTGTGCCACGTGTAGTCCGGACCGGGCAAGGGTGGCAGGTTCCCTGTGCTGAAAGTCGGTGGTGAAGCAGTTGCCTTTTTACGACAATCCAGCATCTTTCACCCACCTAACATTGGCCCAGTAATTTCTGTCACAACGTGTGAGTACAGACGGGGTACTCACGCGTGTGCCCGGAGGAATTGCCGGTTTTCAGCATGCACAGCGCATGCGCTGAAAACCGGCATTTCCTGTCCTCTGACCCAAGGGGTTAAGAGGCAGAAATCTTGCGACTTATGATGCAGCGCGTGCGCGCTGAAATTCCTTTTTTTTTCCAGAGTTGCCCGAGTGTAAAGGCCTCCGTTTTTCACGCGTGGAAAAACCAGACATAAGTATTTAGTTTTACAGGTAAGTGGTCTTTTAGTACAATTTAGAAAAAAAATTTCCACAGGTTTATTATTTTTAAAGAATTTACAGTAAGGTAAGTTTAGTTTTAGACCCTATTTTTAAAAAATTTATTTTTTTCAAAAATTTGATTAATTGTTTAAAATATTTTTTTAACTTATTTATAGTTAATATAATCAGTGGGATGTTTTTTTAAATTTTATTTAAAGTTTAAGTAGTGTTTTGGCAGCCCATACTTTTCATGAGTTTGACAGTTCTTACTCTCAAACTCATGAATGAAGTTTCCCCTCCCCTGATTGGCTGCACAGTGCTCACCTGATCCCAGCCGGCACATCGCACTAACTACGCCGCTGGATCAGGTAAGCACATCGCGCCGACATCCGAACCGGGCCAGTGACAGGAAATGCAAGCAGGCCCGGGCTTCGGATGTCGGCGCGCAGGGTGAGTGCAGATCGGGGGCTTGCACGCGCGGCAAGCTCCCGATCCTAATTTCAGGGCCATTATCAGTTTGTATTGAGTACAATTTAACTGCTCACTATGAAAGAAAGACTTGCATTTCTATCGCACCTTTTACAGCCTCAGGACATTCCAAAGAGCTTTACAGCCAATGAAAGACTTTTTGAGGTGTAGGCACTGTTGTAGTGTAGGAAACGCGGCAGCCAATTTGCGCACAGCAAGCTCCCACAAACAGTAATAATCTGTTTTTAGGTGTTGGCTGAGGGATAACTATTGGCCTCATCCTGTTCCTATGTTCCTAATCCCAGTTCCCTGTCCTTCTTCCTTGGCGATATTCCACAGTCCTGCCCTCCCAGCAGTGTAGCTGCACTCACCGGAAGCTCAGAGTCGAAGATGGGGCAACAGCACTTTAGCCCTTTAGCAGGCTCAACGGGCCGAGTGGCTTGCCCCAGTTGCTGGGTTCCTTCCCTGGTCTGTGCTCTGATCTCAGTAAGGGTGAGGAGGGGGAACTCGAGGTTGTGCTAATGGAGGAAACAATTTTGGGCAGGGTGCCCACTGAAATGAGAAAGTACGTGTAGGCTCAGGACCGGATCACCTGTGGTCAAATTATCTAACATAATAATGCTGGGCAGGAAAAGACCAGCTAGTCAATCAAGTCTGCCCCACACTCATGATGCCTGGAGTGCCATGACTAACACTTCCACCGCCCCCCCCCCACCCATCTCACCCCCCACCACCACTGGCATGTAATCTCCTGGGAGAGGTAAAGAATCAGGAAGAAATAACAGGGCCACCAATAAGGGGGGAAATAACTCTGGAAAATTCCTCTACGACCCCCCCCTCAGGCGATCAAAACCAGCCCAGGAGACCCCATTGGCCATATGTATGTTAACTGTTAATTCCCTTACCTTTTATATGGTGCAGTCTCTGCCCCAGTCACGAAGCGGTCCAGCTCCCTTTTGAAGGCGTGCTGAGAGTCAGCACCCACCGCATCAGAGGCTCACTTTTTCTTTTCATTCCTGGTGTGTGGGCATCGCTGGCAAGGCCAGCATTTATTGCCCATCCCTAATTGCCCTTGAGAAGGTGGTGGTGAGCGGCTTTCTTGAACCGTTGCAGTCCGTGTGGTGAAGGTACTCCCACAGTTCTGTTAGCGAGGGAGTTCCAGGATTTTGACCCAGTGACGATGAAGGAACGGCCGATATACTTCCAAGTCAGGGTGGTGTGTGACTTGGAGGAGAACTTGGAAGTGGTGGTGTTCCCATGAGTCTGCTGCCCTTGTCCTTTTAAGTGGTAGAGGTCGCAGGTTAGGGAGGTGCAGCCGAAGAAGCCTTGGCGAGTTGCTGATGTGCATCTTGTAGATGGTACACACTGCAGCCACAGTACGCCAGTGGTGGAGGGAGTGAATGTTTAAGGTGGTGGATGGGGTGCCAATCAAGTAGGCTGCTTTGTCCTGGATGGTGATGAGCTTCTTGAGTGTTGTTGGAGCTTCACTCATCCAGGCACTACTCTCTGGGTAGAGAAACCACCGAACATCTAGCCTGTTACTACTTTTGTTTAGTTCAAATGTAAGTCCTCTGATCCTGCCCCAATCTGCTCACATTCACTGTCCAGCAATGAGCCGGCATAGACACGATGGGTCGAATGGCCTCCTTCTGTGCTGTAACCTTCCATGTTGCTACGGTCTAGGCTCACACATGGAAGAATTGTTGAGGGACCAGAGGGAGAGGCTTGGTTCCAATGGAAATGCATGCTAGTGCGAGCCAGCACCATCGGAAGGGAACGGAAGAACATTGGAAATAATCAGCATCAGATGTTACAAGGAGGGGGAAAGTGGAAAAGCTAAAAATGGGGTATGTGTTATTGCATCTTGACCGAACAGTAATGAATGGAGGAGACAGAATGTACCTTTTACTATTTACTGAGTAAATGGGTGGACATTACAGCACATTGTCTGCAGGGCAGAACCCGAAACTGAAAGTGAAAGACAAAGTAAAACCGAGCCCCCCAGCACCCCCTTCAGGTAACACCCGGGAACTGGGACAAACTTAATTGAAGCAAAACTCAAAACACAACACTCCTTTCCCCCAGATAAAACCACTTAGTCCTCCAGGCGTCTGGGACGGAATCTAACCCGGCTTGAACGCCGCTGGACAGGCATAGTCGGGGTGCCACTGCTAGCCGCAGGAAAACCTTCCTCCGTGACTGATGACTCCGTGACACCTTCTGTCGATGTGGCTTCCGTCGTTGTTGCAGGAAGCAGGCCATCACTGCCTGGCAGAGGTGGCAGAGACAATGGCCTAGCCTGTGACGTCTCTGTTACTCTCACCGGAGTACGACCCCGTAGCTGGTCTATGTGGTGTCTGTGTAGCTGGCCATCAGGTGTACGGACGCTGTACGACAGGGGACCCGTGGCCTGCTCCACCACGGCAGGCATCCATTTGTCTCCTCCTGCATAGCAACGGGCAAACACAGTCTCTGACGGCTCGAACTGCCTGGCGGTGCCCTGGTGCTTCTTAGCCAGCTCTTCTTGCTTTGTGTGCACCTCATCCCTGTAGTCCGGGTGTAGCCGGTCCAGTGCAGTCGCCAGCCGGCGACCCATCAGCATCTCGGCAGGACTCTTCCCCGTTGCTGAGTTTGGTATGGTATGCTGTGATAACAGGAACCTGGCCAATCTGGTTTGCCAGTCCCCCACCGATATCCTCACCAGTGTGGTTTGCACCATCCTCTCTGCCTGCCCGTTAGAGGAGGGGTGATAGGGCGCTGTGTTCACATGGCGGATCCCGTTTCTGCCTGCAAAAGCCTTGAACTCCGCTGACGTGAAGGCTGCTCCATTGTCCGAAACCAGCACGTCGGGGACCCCATGTGTGGCAAACAGCAAACGCAACGCGTTGATCACTGCACTGGATGTCATGGAGCTCATGATAGCCACCTCCAGCCATTTCGAATGAGAATCCACCACTATCAAAAAGACCTTCCCCTGAAATGGCCCTGCAAAGTCAATGTGGAGTCTTGACCATTTACGAGTGGTCCACTCCCAGGGGTGAAGGGGAGCCTTGGATGGGCTGTGGCGAATCAGCTGACATGTCTCACAGCTCTTTACCACCTCCTCCACGTCTCGGTCCAACCCCGGCCACCAGACGTAGCTTCTCGCCAACGCCTTCATGTGCACAATCCCAGGGCGTGAGTCATGCAGCATTTTCAGCACCTCCTCTCTTGCGGCGGCAGGAACCACCACACGGCTTCCCCAGAGCACGCAGTTCTTGTGTGCAGACATTTCATGGCGCCTCTGAACGAAGGGCTTGAAATGCTCCTCCTGGACCTCGGAGGGCCAGCCATGCAGCAGCCAGCGTAGCACCCGTGATAAGACTGGATCTTCCTGTGTGAGGCTGCCAATCCGTTGGGTATGGAGTGGGGCCTCCGGAACCTTCTCCAGTAGCAGCACCTCCAGGGGCGGTGGCGTCTCAGCCATCGGCCGGTTCAAAGGCAAGCGACTCAGAGCATCAGCATTAGCCAGCATCTTCCCAGGCCTGTAGCAAAGTTCATAACTGTAGGCCCCCAACATCAGACTCCACCGAAGCATACACGGTGATATGATCTGGGGCATGGGCTTGGAGTGATGCAGGAGCCCCAAGAGTGGCTTGTGGTCTGTGTAGATGACGAACTGTCTCCCTAACAGGTACTGGCTGAACTTCTTTACCCCAAATATGATGGCTAGGGCCTCCTTGTCAATCTGGGCGTAATTACGTTCTGTTGTTGAGAGTGTTCTTAAGGCAAAACTGATAGGCGCTTCCCGGCCATCTGGCTCTATGTGACCCAACAGAGCTCCCAGCCTGTATGGTGAGGCATCACACACCAACACCAATGGCTTGTTTTCATCATAGTGTGCCAGAACCTTATCTGCTTGTAGCAGTTCCTTTGCCTGTCTGTAGGCTGTTTCATGAGCTGAGGTCCAGTTCCACACTGTTGCTTGGTCTAACAGCCTGTGCAGTGGCTCTAAGATTGTGGCTTTGCCCTTGAGAAAACAACTGTAGAAGTTTAACAGTCCGAGGAATGCCTGCAGTTCGGTCTTGTTCTTGGGGGTGGGAGCGCTCCTGATAGCCTCCACCTTCTCCGTAGTCAGATGCACACCGTCTTTGTCCACTCGGAATCCCAAGAACTCCACCCCATTGGCAGCGAACACACATTTCTCCTTCTGAAGGCGTAGTCCTACCTCAGCCAGCCGGCGTAGTACTTCCTGCAGCCGCTCATCATGGGCTTCCTGTGTCTTGCCTGTAATCAGTATGTCATCCAAGTAAGGCTGAACTCCCGGAACACCAGCCAACAGGGTGTCCATGAACCTCTGAAAGATTGCCACAGCCGTAGACACCCCAAACTGCAGCCTTGTGGCTCGGAAAAGTCCTCTGTGGATGTTGATTGTCAACAGCTCGGCTGACTCTTCATCCAGGACCAGTTGCTGGTATGCTTGCTTGAGATCCAGCTTGGTGAACAGAGTGCCTCCAGCCAGTGTTGAAAACAGCTCTGTAACTGTTGGTAAGGGATACACATCTGGTAACACAGCAGTATTAACCGTACATCTGTAATCTCCACAGATTCGCAGGCCCCCATCCTTCTTTGCAATGGGCACGATAGGGGTGGCCCAACGGAAGTTCTTCACTGGCAAGAGAACCCCTTGGTTCACCAGCTTATCCAGGGCCTCATCCACCTTCTTGCGCAACGCAAAAGGAACTGGTCGCGCCTTGAAGAACTTAGGCGCTACCCCTGGGTCCACTTCGATTGAGACTGGCGGTCCCTGACAGGCCCCGAACGCACCAAAAACCTCTTCATAGTTCTCCAACATAGGCATTATGGGCTGTCGCTGTACCGTGTGTACTCCTGTCACTTCAATACCGAGGAGCTCAAACCAATCTCTGCCCAGCAGGCTTGTGCCCTGCCCCACCACCACGTAAAGTGGAAGTGTGTCCTTGACTGCCTGATACTTAACTTCCACATGAATCATACCCAGCACCTGGAGTTGAGCTTGGGACCACTGCCGTAGCACGCCACTGACCTGAGCCATCGCCAGGGGTTCACTTGGCCACAGCCTATTGCAAGTCTCTTCACTTATCAACGAACACGCTGAGCCTGAATCCACCTCCATGCAGAGTGGTGCCCCATTCATGATCACATTTGCCGTGTATCCCCACCGTCCGTGGGGTAGCTGCTCAGCTTCCGTGGTATACACTGTGTACTCATCGTTGTCCTCCAGTGTCAGGGTGTGTGTCTGCGATGCTTGTGTTGGCTCTGCTGCAGCAGCCTGAGCTTTCTTCATGCAGACACGAGCTATGTGTCCTCTTTTCTTACAGAAATGACATACCGCTGACACAAATTTGCATGTAGTGGAACCATGGAGAGCCCCACAGCAGAAACATTTTCTTCCTGTCTCTTTAGTTGCCTCCATGTCTCTTGCAGCAGCAGCTGCGTGTGTGGTCTTGTGCACCTCCTCGGCGGCCTGAGATGGTGCTGCCTCTGTACGGAGCATACGTGTGTTCATCGATGCAGCCTCTGCTGCTAAAGCCTTCTCCTTGGCCAGTCGGAACGTCAGGACCTTCTCCGCTAACAGCTGTCTCTGCAATGCCGAGTCCAGCACTCCACACACAATCCGATCACGGAGCATATTGTCTAACTGGCCACCAAAATTACAATGTGATGAGCATTTCCTCAACTCAGCAATGTAACTTGAAATAGATTGTCCAGGCTGTTGTTTACAATTGTGAAAATGGAAACGCTGCACAATCTCTGAGGGTTTTGGGTTAAAATGTTTCTGCAGCTTCTTAATCAAATCAGCATAATCCACCTCACTAGGTTTACGAGGAGCCACCAATGAACGCAGGATGGAGTAAGTAGCAGCTCCACATACACTTAGCAACACTGAGCGCTTCTTCTCTTCTTTGTCAATATTATTGGCCTCAAAGAAACACCCCAGTCTTTCTGCGTATTCCTCCCATGAACTGTCCTTATCCCCAGAGAACTCTTCAATACGTCTCAAGGTTGTCATAGTTTTAATGTGCACTGTCCCTTTAAGATCCACGGACTTTTTTCTTTTTTTTAAAGTTCTTTTTCTCCTCCGGCCAGAGTTACGGAAGCTACACTCACGGCAGTTGCCTGGCCCACACAATACTCTGTCCGCCGTCTACGTCGCAGCTAGCCAACTATCAAAATGCCGTTGATGTTGCTAGCTGAGTGGCCCGCTCGTCGCAATTTCCAATATCACGGCTGTAGGTTCGCATGTCTATCTCCGTCCTTCTAGAGAGTTCAACAGTCGTCTCGTCGCCAGTATTTCATCTTGACCGAACAGTAATGAATAGAGGAGACAGAATGTACCTTTTACTATTTACTGAGTAAATGGGTGGACATTACAGCACATTGTCTGCATGGCAGAACCCGAAACTGAAAGTGAAAGACAAAGTAAAACCGAGCCCCCCAGCACCCCCTTCAGGTAACACCCGGGAACTGGGACAAACTTAATTGAAGCAAAACTCAAAACACAACGGCCTAGAAATTCAGTTGCTTGCGCCTTAGGAGGAGGAGATGTTGGGCGCTAGGCGGCTAGCGGCCGGGCGCAGCGCGATCTGCGCCTCTCCCCAACTTCACTCACGATTTAGCGGCGGCGCAAAGTCTTTGCGCGCGCTCAGCTGCGCGTGCAGATCCTGACGTCATTTCCTCATGCAACGCCCTTTGTGCGCCCCAAACCGGAAATTCAGTGGCGCCGCCCTTCTTTGCGCCTGGCGCCCCCAGTGACTGGTAGAGGGGAACGGTTCCCAGTCGCTGCGGGGTGCGGGGGGCGCTATTTAAAGGGGACTCCTCCTGCAGTATAAGTGGCAGCCATTTTGTGCCAATCCCTCTGTGTGAGAGACGGATATTTGGAGAGAGACAAAGGCAGAGAGCTTTCTGCTTTGACTCAGCGCTTGCACAGGTACTTGTGGCTTCAGGCCAGAGCTTTGCACTTGGATTTCACTTTCAGTGCCATAGCCTTGAGTCGCCACATATAATGGGGGCTGCAATGGGTGGAAACGTTGGCTTTCTGCATTGCATTCAAAGGGATCAGAGACGCCGTGAGAGAGTGCCAGTCATGGCCAGACGGAGATTGGCCAACAGGCGTCGGCACAGGAGGCCTTACCCACCCAGGGTATACCGCCAGCAGTTCTCATATCTGAGCATGTCTGAGGAGCAGTGTGTTCGGAGGATGCGATTCAGAAGGGAGGTGGTCACTGAGATCTGCCACCTGCTTCGCAGAGATCTGCAGCCACAGCTGAGGAGCAGGACGTCTCTGTCAGTGGCAGTGAAGGTGACGGTGGCTCTCAACTTCGATGCCACTGGCTCCTTCCAATCCGCTACTGGGGACATTGCCAACATCTCCCAGTTCGCAGTACATTGCTGCATCCGCCAGGTGAACAATGCCCTTTTCAGAAGGAGACGTCAGTACATCTCCTTCCCCATGACCCTGGACAAGCAGCAAGAGTGTGCAATCGGCTTTGGAAGAATAGCGGGCTTCCCCATGGTTGAGGGCGTAGAACTGATGAACCAGCAATGGTCAGGCCTTGCTTCAGGGCTGCAGTGTGCAGGGCATGGCAGCCAAACAAGTCGACCCTTCCCCTTTAAGAGCTGACCGGCGCCAGCGTGTCTGCCTTCATTGAGCAACTCGCCGCTCCTGCGCTGCACCCGTCCTCGGTGTTAGCGCCCCGGATCACCGGCTTAGCGCCTAATGATAGTTGTGCATCGCCTGCTTTAGCGCAGCAGCAACCTCTTGGGGCGATGCAACTGAATATCGGCGAAGGTGGCACGAAGTTGCGCCGGGCGCAAACTTTAGCGGCCGCCCGGCTGTAGCGCCCCAAACGTGGCTATACTGAATTTCTAGGCCAACATGTGTGACGATTGCCCATGACAGAGTGACTTTGCCATGAATCGGGTTCCTTTCTTGCAGACAAATTTGAAGTTCTAGCTTCTTATCTTGTGTTTACACTCCAAGTTTTACAGTAATATGAAGAAATGTCCTCAATGTGAGCCAACCATTAATAGAGACATAGGCCTAGAAATTCATTAAGGCGCTGCCAGCTTTGCGGCCAGTTACCGCCTAAAGAGGGCTTCTGCGCCAAAAAGGAGTTTGCGCTGATATTCAACGCAGCGGTATTGGCGGCGGTAGCCGTTAGCGCTACGCCGGCACCGATGACGTCATCGGTGTGCGCAGTGCCCCGGTTCCGCCCTGAAACCGGCCCGATCCCCATATTTAGTTGCGGCCGCCTCCTCCGCAGCGGCCGCAAACAGCGACCAGAAAACGGGGCCGTACTGTAGCCTTAGTGGGGCGCTTTAAGGTGGAGGTGCGGCTGGCCGCTTTTTCGGTGGCCGCCTGCCCGCACCTTCTTCCCCGGCCTCCTCCACCACCCCCCCCGCGGCATTGCCGGCTGCTTTCCGCGAACCCGGCACTTCTCCGTGGTGCCGGGCTCATTTGTCGGCACTATCCAGCGGCGATCTTCCCGTTGCAGGCAGCTCCCCCTTAAGAGAAGGAGGAGGCCTGCAGTACCGCAGCCTGCCGCTCCGCAGCGGCTGGCGCAGCGGCGCCAAGAGCGCTGAAATTCAGTTTCAGCGCCCCAAGTGGAGGCGGGCACACCCTGGAATAGCGCCCGGTTCCGAATTGGGGCGCAAAAACTGAATATCTGACGATCGCAAATGGCTCCCCGCCCAATGCTAACTTTTGGGCGCTAGCCAGCTGGCGGGGCCATAGTGAATTTCTAGGCCATAATTTCCTGGTAGTGACTATTGTACTGGAATTGGATTTGCATTTACAATGAGTCACAGAGATAACCACCTGGACTAGTACCATGGCAGATTGTTGAAGTATGCTGTTTCACAAGATCAAAAGATAGCGTAGAAGGAAAAGGAAGTTGGGGGAAAGAATTTAGTGATCCCTAAAGTAAAGGATGCACAGGTGTTGATGGTGAATTGGAGGAGATGAAGGGAGAAAGTCCATGATAGATTGATCATACCGAGACTCTGCACGGAGCAAAGTTGAGAGAATGAATGGCCTTTTATTGCTTCTTCATGTTCAAGCAGAGGCCTTCGACCCAGTTGATCTCACCCTACTGCCTGCCTCCAAGCGATTCGGCCCCAGATGGAGGCGAACCGTGAAGTACTGAAGCTTGGGAAGATATACAAGATGGCTGCTCCCGCTGGTGGAACCATCACCCTGGCAACAGTCAGTGCTATTCCGGAATCTTCTGAAAGACAGGATATCTGCCCGCCATAAGAAGAACTTGTATTTTTTTATAGTGTCTTTCAGGACCTCGGGGAAATCCCAAAGCACTTTACAACCACTGAAGTACTTTTGAAGTGTAGTCAGTCTTGTAATGTAAGAAAGGCAGTAGCCAATATGCGCAAAGCAAGGTCCCATAAACCGCAATGTGATAACAACCAGATAATCTGTTCTAGTGATGTTAGTTGAGGGATAGGTACTGGTGCAGGACACCATGGAGAACACTCCTGTTCTTCTTCAAATAATGCCATGGGATCATTTACCTGGGACCTTGGCTTAACGTCTCATCCAGAAAGACAGCACCTCTCTGGAGTGGGACTTGAACCCACAACCTTGTGACTCAAAGACAAGAGTGCTACCAACTGAGCCACAACTGACATAAAGATATGCCCCTGTCCTGATCAATTTTCCAGTCCCTTAAATCATTTCGGCAGGCTCCCAGGCCTCCACCCGATGATCCACTGCACAGAGGTTCCAGGCCTTAGAAGTTAACTATCTCAGGCCGCCCTGACGTCCAGCCCAGGTTTGTCGCAGATGGCGGAACACACGTTGGATGATGTGCTTCCGCCGTTTGAGCATCTTTGCGCCGTGCACACCCACGTACGAGTGAGCCGTCGCCCGCCGCTTCCAATGGGAAATCGGACGGCTGCCGAAATGGACGGCGGCCTAACGGAATGACCATCCGGCTCATTTCCTGCGGTGGGAGGGAGACGGAATTTCAGCCCCTGTACAGCGATCGGTATATAGAAAAGTCTTGACTTGTCCTGTATGTGTCTGTCACACTCCAGACATCTCACTTTGAACTGGTAAAGTATTAAAAAGAAGAGAGAAAGATAGTCGTATCATACCAGCTTCTCCTCACCGAGAGCCAAAATATTAGAATCAGCTGCCAGTTCGCACATTTCCCTCACCTACACCAATCGGCGTCGAATTTATAGAAATTGCTCGATGAAAAAAGACCAAGGTCCATCCAGTTCGCCTTCTACCATCCTGGTAGTCACTCAATACAACGCTCATGGAGCTGTTGACTAACTGTAGCAATCAATCTCTATCAATTAGTCTACAGCAGACCCAGACGTGGGGCAAGGAAAACCCCCCAGCGGTGGAGAACTTTGGGAACCAGAGGTCCAAAGTCACCTGTTCCTCCCGAGCATGCTACACTCACCACACGTCATGTCTCAGATTACTCAAACATGTGTATCCCAAAATGTTACTTTCTGAAAGAAATCGATCTCATTTACATTTGAATGAATCGACACTAACTGCTTCCAGCGTCTCCCGAGGGAGTCTGTTCCATAGATTGGCCACTTGCTCACTGAAATAATGTTGCTGCAGACTATTGAATTTACCCCACTTCCAGCGCAGTCCGTGTCCTCTGGTTCGACTGTCCTGGAGAAGGTGAAACAACTCATCATGGTCCCTTTAGAATCCTAAAAACAGCAAGCCTCGCCTCTCAACCTTCTCTTTTCCAGTAAGAATTGACCTCAGTATGTTTCTATGTGGAGCAATTTATGAGAACGGTAGCGTAGTGGTAATGTTACTGGGCTAATAATCCAGCAAGCCTGGACTAATGATCCGGAGACATGAGTTCAAATCCCACCATGGCAGCTGGTGAATTTAAAATTCAGTTAATTAAATAAATCTGGAATAAAAAGCTAGTGCCAGTAATGGTAACCATGAAATTACCAGATTGTCGTAGAAACCCATCTGGTTCACTAATGTCTTTAGGGAAGGAAATCTGCTGTCCTTACCCGGTCTGGCCTATATGTGACTCCAGACCCACAGCAATGTGGTTGACTCTTAGTTGACCTCTGAAATGGCCTAGCAAGTCACTCAGTAGCAACAAACCACTACAGAAAATAATAATAAGAAAAACGGACAGACCACCTGGCGTTGAGCTCGGCACCGGCTTTGGATCTCTGTTCCTTTATCATCGCTGGGTCAAAATCCTGGAACTCCTTCCTTAACAGCACTGTGGGAGTACCTTCACCGCACGGACTGCAGCGGTTCAAGAAGGCGGCTCATCACCACCTTCTCAAGGGCAATTAGGCATGGGCAATAAATGCTGGCCTTGCCAGCGATGCCCACACCCCAGAAACAAATTTTAAAAATGTTGTTGTCTTCAAGGGCTATGCTAACTTGAGGACAGGAGCAGAATAATACATTGTGCATCACATGGTACCATGTTCCTGTCACTAGAAATCTGTGTGTCCTCCAACTTCACATTAGCAACACCACTGGAGATTTGCTGCCATATTAAAGGGCGTGAGGGCTTGTTCAGAGACGAGACTGAGTTGAAAAGTCTGGGGCATTGGCGTGGAGAGATCAATAGAGAGGAGACTTGAGAGAGACACACATAAAGAGGAAATGAGAGAGAGAAAGAGAAAGAAAACAAGAGGGAAAAAGACGAAAGAGAAAGAAAGAGGGGTAGTGAAAGAAAAGGACAGAGAGAGAAAGGACGAGGGGGAAAGAAAGAAACAAAAAAGAAGGGAAAAAGAAAGGTGAAAAGAGGGAGAAATGGGAAAGGAGTGTGATAAAGAGTAAAAAAGAGCAAAAGAAAGCATGAGAACAAAAGGGAGAGAAAAAGAAAACGCAAGAAAAGTGAGAAAGACAGAGCGAGAAAGAAAGAAAGCTGAGAGACATTTCTGGCCTCAAATAGAAATGAAATTGCATTTTGCACTGACCTCTGGCAGCGATGCCTATCAGCAACATCCTTACACCTGTGCATGTGTTAGTCTGACAGCTGCCTACATGCGATGCAACAGATGGGATTGGACGCATCCAAACTTATCAGTGGGTTTATCGTGCATGCAGACGGCGCAGGACTCGATTTAAAAAGACTTTAAATGTCAATCAATAGTCACCATCAGCGAGCCTCTCCGTCAAAGCCCACCACAGCTAAACTCTCGCTGACCCTGGAAGCTTCACAACGATTTTATTATTTCATCAGCAGCGGCAGGCCCCGAGTTTGGTAGTGAGGATTTGTTATGTTTCAATTAGCTTTACTCCCTCGGGCGTGAGAAGTTATCTCCCGGATAACCACGTTCCCCCACCCCACCCCACCCCCGCTTTGTTTCGATAAGCTGCTGCACAATTACATTGCACTGTGTGTGGGTGGGTGGGTGCGGGGGAGGGGGGCAGTGCAGGGCTGTTTTTGGGGATGGGGTGGGGGAAGTGATGGAAAGGGGGGAATACGGGAATATTGCTGGCTATGCAGAAATAGGAGGACGTCCGAGGACACTGTACTGAATGCCTCGAGCGCAGGCAGCCTTGATCTGCAGCCTACATCTTATCGTCTTGACTTGCAAGTCTACAATCCAGACTAAAAGGTATGATCAGTAAGTTCGCAGATGACACGAAAATCGGTGGGGTGGTAAATTGTGAGGAGGAAAGCCTCAGGCTACAGGACGATATAAACGGGTTGGTCAGATGGGCGGAAAAGTGGCAAATGGAATTTAACCCTGAAAAGTGCGAGGTGATGCATTTTGGACGGACAAATAAGGCAAGGGAATACACAATGAGTGGTAGGACGCTAGGAAGTACAGAGGGTCAGAGGGACCTTGGTGTACATGTACATAGATCCCTGAAGGCAGCGGAACAGGTAGATAAGGTGGTTAAAAAGGCATATGGGATACTTGCCTTCATTAGCCGAGGCATAGAATATAAGAGCAGGGAGGTTATGATGGAGCTGTACAAAACGCTGGTGAGGCCACAGCTGGAGTACTGTGTGCAGTTCTGGTCGCCTCACTATAGGAAGGATGTGATTGCTTTGGAGAGGGTGCAGAGAAGATTCACCAGGATGTTACCTGGGATGGAGCGCCTCAGCTATGAAGAGAGGCTGGACAGGCTGGGGTTGTTTTCCTTGGAGCAAAGAAGGCTGAGGGGGGACCTGATTGAGGTGTACAAAATGATGAAGGGCATAGATAGGGTAGATAAAGAGGAACTTTTCCCCTCAGTAGGGGGGTCAATAACAAGGGGGCATAGATTCAGGGTAAGGGGCAGGAGATTTAGAGGGGATTTGAGGAGGAACTTTTTCACCCAGAGGGTGGTTGGAATGTGGAACGCACTGCCTGAAAGGGTGGTAGAGGCAGGAACCCTCACAACATTCAAGAAGCATTTGGATGAGCACTTGAAATGCCATTGCATACAAGGCTATGGACCAAATGCTGGAAAATGGGATTAGACTGGACAGGGATGGAAGGGCGGCGCAGACACGATGGGCCGAAGGGCCTCTTTCTGTGCTGTAAAACTCTATGACTCTATGACTCTATGACTAAATATCATCCTGGCGAGGCTTGTGAGAGCTCTTACTTTCTTAGGAGAGGAGGCAGCAACGCGTAATGGAAGTGACACTTGGAGCTTACAGGCGGGTCGAGCGTGTTAAACCAACTTTGCGCAGGCTGATGCGATTACGCTTCTTTTGGAAAACGTCTTCTGCAATTTCCGTGCAGCTGTCTGTCGAGGTGACAATGTTGAGCGCTAAATGCTTGAAACCAGTGATAAAAGAAAGAGCTTTGCATTTCTATAGCGCCTTTCGTGACCTCAGGACGCCCCCGAAGCACTTTACAGCCCATTCATTACATTTTGAAGAACTGCTGTAATGTAGGCAAATGCGGCCGCCAATTTGCGCACAGCGAGGTCCCACAAATGGCAATGTGATAATGACCTGTTTTTAGAGGCGTTGGTTGATGGATAAATGTTGGCCAGGACAACGGGAGATCTCCCCTGCTCTTCACTGAATAGTGTCACGCAAGGTTCCCTCTGAATTTTTGGGCCGCGCGGCCCCTTTAAGGGGCAGCACAGCCCATTCAAAAAACTGTGCATGCGCTGTTTTTGCATTTAAAAGCCAGTGCGCCGGCTGCGCGGGAGCACCAGGCCGCTGCCTGGCCACCCAGCTTAAAGGGAACATTGGTGCCATCTTTTACATCCACTTGAATAGGCAGACCGTGCCTTGATTTAACATCATCCGAAAGATGGTACCTCCGGCAGTGCAGCACTCCCTCAGTACTGCGTTGAAATGTCAACCTGGAATTACGTGTTCAAGTCTCTAGAGTGGGGCTTGAACCCACAACCTCCTGACTCAGAAGCAAAAGCGTTACCACTCAGCCACAGCTAACACCTCTAAATGCTAACGTTTAAGCAATGAAAGATGCAAGGAACGCATAGGCGAAACCCCGACCGCCCTCTCAGGTGGACGTAAAAGATCCTGTGGCACTGTTCAAAGAAAAGCAGAGGAGTTCACCCTGGTGGCCTGACCAATATTTATCATTAAAACAGATGATCTGGTCATTATCGCACTGTTTTTTGTGGGATCTTGCTGTGTGCAAATTGGCTGCCACCTTTCCTACATTACAGCAGTGACTACACTTCGAATAGTACTTCATTGGCTGTAAAGAGCTTTGGGATGTCCTGAGGTTGTGAAAGGTGCTGTATAAATGCAAGTTATTTCTTTCTTTCTTTCTTCCCTCCTGCTCAGCAGCCACTAATCCCTTTGCTCGGTACCGGGCTCAGACATGTTGTTGCGCATGTGAGGATTCCATTGAAAATGCAAGTTGTTGTTTACGTATGTCTGCATTTATAATTGAAACTCCCTGTGTAAACATGTCGTGCAGTAATAAAATGTTCTCACCAGTGCAGATGCTGCAGTGCCACCACTGGTGGGAGGGTGTAATTGCAGCATGACAAGTTTACATAGGCAGTTTCCATTGTAAATGTGGACATAGGAGTGTATAACGGAAATATAAAAATAAGGACAATGTGAATGACATTTAAAATGGGGACTGAATCGCATCTGTGCATTCTGGTCTAATTATCCCCACCTTCTAATCCTACTTCATCAGAAGATTTACCTTTGCTCTTGACTTGCTGTGTGCAAGAAGATCGACTCATCCCAATAAAGTGTACATCTGCTTTGGAACAGAATGTGGAAAGATAAGATTCGTGTGAGCTTTCATTTTGAATCTTTTCTTTATGAAGGCAATCTTTGAAAAAAACATGTTTGAATTAATTGACTTGTTTTGAGGGTGTGCGTGTGCAAATGTGTCTGTGTGTCCACTTTTTTCTGTGTGTGTGTGTGTACGTGTGCATAGGCATGTGTGTGTGCACGCATGCGTGTTATATTTGTTTAATGATTGCAGAACACACTGACCTGAACTCTCTGGTGCAGGACAATGTGTAACATTGCACAATTAGGTTATATAACCTATGCTCCGTATTTGAATACCGGACACTTTAATGATGTTTGCTTGCCCTCCCTTGACAACTGCAAGGGAGTTTCCTTGAGCCCGTTCAGATCTTTGCTTCCTGGGGTGGTGTCCGATTTCCTGGAAGGTCGTGTTATGAGATAGATTGCTGTTAATCTGGCTGTAATTAATTTGAGAGGCTTCGTTTGGACAGATCTCCGTGTTGTAGTCTGTTTATGTAACTTATCTAGTGCCTGCTCTGGCACTGTACTGTAACTTCCAATTAATCAGCATCTTATATGTACTGTTTATAAAAAGACAACAGTTGGACTCGCACCAATTCATAGTGCAAAGGTCTGTTTAGTCTCTCTCTATCTCATTCACTATCTCTTTTTTCTCTCTTGGTGTCTCGCTGTCTCTTTCACTGACTTGGGCTGATTCTGCAATCCAGGTCTCCCAGCGGATGGGGTAGTGTATAGTGGTTCCAGTGCTGAACTAGCAAACCCCAAGGTTGTCAGTTCAAATACTGCCATGGCAAATTGAGCATCTGAACTCAATTAATTGGGTAATTTGGAGGCTAGCAGCAGGAAAAACGACCGTCAAATCAACCAGATTGTTGTAAAAAAGTAACTGAACTGGTTCACTAATGTCCTTCAGGGAAGGGGATCTACCACCTCCACCCATTGTCTCACCATCTTCTCAGGATAAGTAGGGATGAGCAATAAAGATAATCTTGCAGTTTGCTGATTTCACCCATCTACAACACCATTAACGTAATAAAACGTCCCAAGGTGCTTCACAGGAGCATAATCAAACAAAATTTGACACCGAGCTACATAAGGAAATATTAGGGCAGGTGACTAAAAGTTGGTCAAAGAGGTAGGTTTAAAGGAGCGTCTTAAAGGTAGAAAGGTGGAGAGGTTTAGGGAGGGAATTCCAGAACTTAAGGCTGAGGCAGCTAAAGGTACGGCCGTCAGTGGTGGAGCGATGAAAATCATGAATGTGCAAGAGGCCAAAATTGGAGCAGCGCAGAGATCTCAGAGGGTTGTAGGGCTGGAGGAGGTTACAGAGATAGGGAGGGGCGAGGCCATGGAGGGACTGAACACAAAGATGAGAATTTTAAAATTGAGGCATTGCTAGACCGGGAATCAATGTAGGTCAGCGAGCAGAGGGGTGATGCGTGAATGGGACTTGGTGCGAGTTAGGACACGGACAGCAGAGTTTTGGATGACCTCAAGTTTACCGTGAGTGGAAGCTGGGAGGAGAGGTCAGTGAATTTCTTCTAGTATTGAGTAACCCTGCAACGGTTGCTGGAGTAGGGACTCACTGCCAAAACCACCTCTTTCCACGGACCTAGAACATGGGTTTGCCACCCTCAGGGTCAAAGCATTGTGTCCTTCTTTGCTGGATTCCAGACAAAGCTTACACTCTTGCCTCTGGGTCTGAAAACTGTGGGTTCATGCCCCACTCCAGAGACTGGAGCTCATAATCTCGGCTGAGGGAGTGCTGCACTGTCAGAGCTGCTGTCTTTTGGATGAGATGTCAATCCGTCTACCCTCACAGTTGACCCCAGGACGTCCCAAAGTGCTTCACAGCCAATGAAGTACTTTTTGAAGTGTAGTCACACGTAGGGAAATGAGGCAACCACTTTCCGCACAGCAAGGTCCCACAAACGTCAATGAGATAAACGACCAGGTAATGTCTTTTGATGATGTTGGCTGAGGGACAAATGTTGACCAGGACACTGGGGAGAGCTCCCCTGCTAGACTAAGAAAAGGAAAAGTCAGCCAGGATTCTTGGTCTGAACTGTTCTCCATTCACCCCTTTCGGAAAACACAGGAGAGAACAGGATCACCTTGGCTGGCCGCCCATCTTCAACGCCCCTCCTCTCTACGCCCCCTCACTACCCCACCCCAGGACTAGATGCCTTCCAGAACTCACTGTCTAGCCTAACACATGAACATTGTCCACTTAATTAGTTACCAGAGGGCATCAGGTGCCCACGAAACTGCACGCTAGCATGACTTGGCAAATTCAAGAGCCAAAAAATGACGCAGAGAGCAAACAAAAATAACATTTGTATTGATGCAGTTGAACTTGACTTAATTTAGTCCTTAGGATAACTGGCCGGATAGTAACCAGTCACCCATCAATTACTCAGATATTGCAAAAAATTAAGGAAGTTCATTTTAATAAGCACATTTATTTTCATTTTAGTCTGGTATTAAGTTACATTATTTTCAGCATCATTTACCAGTGTTGTCGGGAAGGTTTCTAATATGTGACCCACTGAAAAAAAGAAGAAAAGGGAAGACTATGATTTACAGTGTACCTTATCGTAGCTCCAAGAAACATCCCAGAAGTACTTTACATGAATTACTTTGAAGTGCGGATGGTGCTTTATGTAGATAAATGTGGCAATCATTCATGGCAGCCATTTTGCACAGACTGGTGTTGCACAAACAGCAATCCTTGTCTGTTTTAGGTGAGGGAGGAATGTTGGCCAGGAAACTCCCTTTCTCTTTGAATAGTGCCGTGGGATCTTTAACATCCATCTGAACAGGCAGTACTGCAATAGATTATGTGCTTCAGCCTTGGAGTGGGGTTACTTCCTGACTGATGGGCGAGAACACTACCTACTGAGCAATGCCGATAGTTCAGCCAGCTCAGAGATGAAGAACTGATCCATCTTCCCAGTGGAAATGAGAGCTTTAAAGAAACAATAATATAACTGATTTCCTGCCTTCCCATCTCAACCTTCTCTCCCCCCCCCTCTTTATTAAGGTGCTAACTCCTACTGGGGTACAGTCCAATTGAGGGCCGACAACCATCTGGTGTCCAGTTCCAGCACCCGTTCTTCGTGTGTGACCTAGACAATGAGTGTCCATAACTATTTTGAAAGACTGAACAGGCTGGGGCTCTTTTCTCCAGAAAAGAGATGACTCAGAGGTGACCTAATAGAGGTGTTTCAAATTACATAAAATTACATAGAATCTACAGCACAGAAACAGGCCATTCGGCCCAACCAGTCCATGCCGGCGTTTATGCTCCACACAAGCCTCTTCCCACCCTACTTCATCTCACCCCATCAACATATAACATAAAAATCTCATATAACCCTACCACATGGAGTAGTTGAGGTGGATAGCAAGGGGAGGCTAGATAAACACACGAGGGAGAAAGGAATAGAAGGATATGTTGATAGAGTGAGATGAAGTGTTCATAAACACCAACAGATGCTGCCTTGATGTCAAGGGCAGTCACTCTCACCTCACCTCTGGAATTCAGCTCCTTTGTCCATGTTTGGACCAAGACTGTAATGAGGTCGGGAGCCGAGTGGTCTTGGCGGAACCCAAACTGGGCATCAGTGAGCAGGTGATTGGTGATTAAGCGCCGCTTGATAGCACTGTCAATGACACCTTCCATTACTTTGCTGATGATTGAGAGTAGACTGATGGGGCGGTAATTGGCTAGGTTGGATTTGTCCTGCATTTTGTGGACAGGACATATCTGGGCAGTTTTCCACATTGTCGGTTAGATGCCAGTGTTGTAGCTGTACTAGAACAGCTTGGCTAGAGGTGCGGCTAGTTCTGGAGCACAAGTCTTCAGCATGATAGCCGGGATGTTGTCAGGACCCATAGCCTTTGCTGTATCCAGTGTGCTCAGCCATTTCTTGATATCGTGTGGAGTGAATCGAATTGGCTGAAGACTGGCTACTGTAGTTGTGGGGATCTCAGGAGTAGGCCGAGTGGTGAGAATGTGGAACTCGCTACCACAGGGAGTAGTTGAGGCAAACAGAGTCATAGAGTCATAACGGCACAGAAGGAGGCTATTCGGCCCATCGAGTCCGTGCCAGCTCTCTGTAGAGCAATCTAGTCAGTCCCATTCCCCTGCTCTATCCAGTCTCCCCTTGAAAACATTGAGTGTCTCCGCTTCCACTACTTCCGTCGGCAGCGAATTCCAGGTCATCACCACTCAATGCGTATAAAAGCTTTTTCGCACATCCTCCCTGTATCTCTTGCCCAAAACCTTAAATCTGTGTCCCCTTAGTCCTTGTACCATCAACTAGTGGGAACAGCCTTTCCCCGTCCAGCCTATCCAAACCCGACATAATCTTGTACACCTCTATCAAATCACCCCTCAACCTCCTTTGCTCTAATGAAAACAAATCCAGCTTCTCCAACCTGTCCTTGTAGCTAAGATCCCCCATCCCCGGAACCATTCTGGTAAATCTCCTCTGCGCCCTCTCAAGTATAGTGTAGATGCATTGAAGAGGAGGTTAGATAAGCATATGAGGGAGAAGGGAATAGAGGGTTATGCTGATACAGTTAGACACCAACAGTTGGGCCGAATGGCCTGTTTCTGTGCTATACAATTCAATGAAATTCTGTATATTCATTTATATAGGGCATTACAGCTGAGCCGAATCCTATTCTCTCTCAATGTAATTTTATCAGAATAGCAATCAGGAAGAGGAACCCTCACTGATTTTTCCATTCATTAAGCCTAGGCGATGCTCTGTCCCATTCCAGTGACCTCACTACTACCCAGTCTGGGCTCAGTTAACACAGCACAGACTAGGGATTGGACCTGCAACTTTCCCAGTTTGCATGCGTTCAATTGTAAGTGCCCCACACCCCCGCCCCCACCTTATGTTCAATAAAGCTATGAAGAGACTTGAGAAGCTGGGATTGTTCTCCATGGAGCAGCGAAGGTTAAGGGAAGATTTAATAGAGGTGTTCAAATTTATGAGGGGTTTTGATAGAGGAGATCGGGAGAAACTGTTTCCACTGGCAGGGGGATCGGTAACCAGAGGACACCGATTTAAGGTGATTGGCAAAAGAACCAGGGGGGAGATGAGGAGAATATTTTTTTTATGCAGCAAGTTAATATGATCTGGGATGCACTGTCTGAAAGGATGTTGGAAGCATATTCAATGGTAACTTTCAAAATTATTAAAATGGTAACTTTCAACACTATTTTGAAATGGACATATACTTGAAAAAGAAACATTTGCAGGGCTATGAGGAAAGAGCAGGAGAGTGGGACTAATTGGAGAGCTCTTTCAAAAAGCCGACACAGGCATAATGGGCCAAATGGCCTCCTTTTGTGCTGTATGATTCTACGTTAAGATCCCAGCAATACTTGATCCTGAAAAGCAAGCCTTGGGGTGACTCTCCAGGGATCAAGGCAGCCATGGGTCAATATCCCAGGACGTCAAGTGAAGGTAGAAATAATGGGGTACTTGACTGCACCAGAGTTATCATCGAGCATGCCAATGGCATGCTGAAGCAAAGCCTCAGGTGTTTGGATTGATCTGGGGGGTGTCCTGCAATACTGCATAACAAGGGTTTTAGGGATTCACCCTTGGCTCAGTGGGTAGCACTCTTACTTCTGAGTCAGAAGGTCATGAGTTAAAGCCCCACTCCAGTGACTTGAGCGCATAATCCAGGCTGACACTCCAGTGCAGTACTGAGGGAGTGCTGCTCTATTGGAGGCACCGTCTTTCAGGTGAGATATTAAACAGCCCCCTCAGGTGGACGTAAAAGATCCCATGCCACTATTTCGAAGAAGAGCAAGAGAGTTCTTCCTGGCTAAAATTTATCCCTCAACCAACATCACTAAAACAGATTATCTGGTCACGTTCACATTGCTGTTTGTGGGAGCTTGCTGTGCGCAAACTGGCTGCAGCGTTTCCTAAATTACAACAGTGACTCCACTTCAAAAAGTACCTCATTGGCTGTAATGCACCTTGGAATGTCCCGAGGTTGTGAAAGGCGCTATAGAAATGCAAGTTCTTTCTTTAGTTCTTATTGATACTGTCTGCTGTGAGGTGGGGGCTCCTGTATGCTAGGCATCTGCTCGCTACCCGCGCACAGCGACCTGGGGAATCGGTGGAGGAGTTCCTAGGCATCCTGAAAACGCTTGGCAAAGACTGCAAGTGCCAAGATGTAAAAGCCGCAGTGTACACTGACGAGCTTGTTCGCGATGCCTTTATCACAGGCCTCAGCTCCACTTACATCTGGCAGAGACTGCTGGAAAAAACGGGATTGGACCTGAAAAGGGCTGCGGACACAGCGTGATCCCTGGATGTGGCCCAGAGAAACTCGGACGCCTACTCTTCAGCCCGCGCCATCCACGCCGCCATGTGTGCCCCAAGGGCGCCGCCATCTTGGAAGGCATCTTCCCCGCCCGGCAGCCCGACACCGTCGGGGCCCCGCTCTCCCCTCAGAAGCCCTACGACAGCCGCGACGCGTCGGGGACCCAACTGCTACTTCTGCGGGCAGCCGAAGCACACCAGAAACCTGTGCCCGGTGAAAGGCACCACCTGCTTTAAGTGCAGTAAGAAGGGGCACTTCAGGAAGGTGCACAGAGGGAACCCCGCCGGAAAACCCGCCACCGCCGCGTGTGCGCCGTGGGAGTGGCCATCTTGGACGCCATCTTGCCCGACCTCGTGGGGTCCGCCATCTTGTGAGCAGACAGCGTGGACACCATCTTGTCTTGATCAGGGCCCTACAGTGGCATCGGTCACAGTGGACCAGACCAGGCCGCACCCGCTATCCAAATCAATGGTGGATATCGAGGTAAACGGGTGCGGGGTTAAATGTTTAATTGACAGTGGAAGCACGGAGAGTTTTATCCACCCTGAACTGGCACAACAACTCTCCCTAAAGGTGGTCCCTACTCGGGGTACCATCTCTATGGCTGATAAAACCCAGACATCGACCATTATGGGTTACTGCACGGTACAATTGTCCGTTAACGGAACTGTATACGATAATTTTAAAGTACTAATCATGAAGAATCTATGTGCGAGCGTGATCTTGGGCCTGGATTTCCAGTGCAACCACCAAAGCATCACATAGAAAACATAGAAAACATAGAGATAGGAACAGGAGTAGGCCATTCGGCCCTTCGAGCCTGCTCCGCCATTCAATGAGATCATGGCTGATCTTCGTCTGAGATCATAGCTGATCTTACCAGTTCAGTACCCCGTCCCTGCCTTTTCACGCTCAAGTACGGTGGGTCCCAGCCGCCCCTCACAGTGTGCGGTCTGGCTACCCTGAAGGTAAAGCCGCCTTCGCTATTCGCGAACCTTACTCCCAACTGCCGGCCAATAGTGACCAAAAGCAGGAGGTACAGCTGGGAGGACAGGCGGTTTATCGCGACCGAGGTAGACAGGCTCCTGAAGGAGCGCATTATTGAACGCAGCAACAGCCCGTGGCGCGCCCAAGTGGTGGTGGTAAGGGGTAGCGAGAAGAAACGGATGGTGATCGACTATAGCCAAACGATCAACAGGTACACCCAACTAGACGCCTACCCGTTACCCCACATATCAGAAATGGTGAACCAAATCGCCCAATACCGGGTGTTCTCCACCATCGACCTCAAGTCAGCGTACCACCAGCTCCCTATCAGACCAGAGGACCGCCCGTACACCGCCTTCGAGGCGAACGGACGCCTCTACCAATTCCTCAGAGTCCCCTTTGGGGTGACGAATGGGGTCTCGGTCTTTCAGAGGGAGATGGACCGCATGGTCGATGACCACCACTTGCAGGCAACCTTCCCCTACCTCGACAACGTCACCATCTACGGTCACAACCAGCAGGATCACGACTCGAACCTCGAGAGGTTCCTGAAAACCGCACAAAAACTCAACCTCACCTACAACGAGGACAAGTGCGTTTTCAACACCACGCGCCTCTGCATACTAGGCAGCGTGGTGGAGAATGGGGAAATCGGACCAGACCCCGACCGATTGCGCCCCCTACGGGAGTTGCCCCTGCCCAACACTCCCAAAGCCCTGAAAAGGTTCCTGGGGTTATTTTCTTATTATTCCCAATGGGTCCCCAACTACTCCGACAAAGCCCGCCCCCTCTTGAAAGCATCCTCTTTTCCGCTCTCTGCTGAGGCCCACGCCGCCTTCAAAAGCATTAAGCATGATATTGAGCGGGCCACGCTACAGGCAGTGGACGAGAACACTCCATTTCAAGTGGAAAGTGATGCGTCTGACTTTGCCTTGGCGGCCACCCTCAACCAGGCGGGGCGGCCCGTAGCTTTCTTCTCGAGGACCCTCCAAGGACCCGAGATGAGACACTCCTCCGTGGAAAAGGAGGCCCAAGCCATTGTGGAGGCAGTGCGCCACTGGCGCCACTACCTAGCCGGCAAACGCTTCACCCTACTTACCGACCAGCGGTCGGTAGCGTTTATGTTCAATAATAAACAGAGGGGGGAGATTAAAAATGATAAGATTCTTAGGTGGCGGATCGAGCTTTCCACCTTCGATTATGACATCATTTACCGGCCAGGGGCCCTTAACGAATCCCCTGACGCCCTCTCACGAGGGATGTGTGCCAGCGCCACCGGGGATCGGCTACAGACCCTCCACAACGACCTCTGCCACCCAGGGGTCACGCGGCTGTTCCACTTCATAAAGTCCCGCAACTTACCCTACTCGATTGAGGAAGTTCGGTCTCTGACCAGGAACTGCCGCACTTGCGCTGAGTGCAAGCCTCGGTTCTACCGCCCAGATAGAGCCCACTTAATCAAAGCTACACGGCCCTTTGAGCGGCTCAGCTTAGATTTCAAGGGCCCCCTCCCGTCCGTCGACCGCAATGTTTACTTCCTGAACATTGTGGATGAATACTCCCGGTTCCCATTCGCCTTCCCCTGCCCAGACATGACCAGCGCCACGGTCATTAAATGCCTCAACAGCCTGTTCTGCCTGTTCGGTATGCCAAGCTACATCCATACGGATAGGGGGGCGTCCTTCATGAGTGAAGAGCTACGCCAGTACATGCTGTCCAGGGGGATCGCCACGAGCCGTACCACCAGCTACAATCCCCGGGGTAACGGTCAAGTGGAGCGAGAGAACGGGACAGTATGGAAAGCAGTCACTCTAGCTCTAAGGACCAAGGGCCTCCCCATCTCCCGCTGGCAGGAAGTCCTCCCAGATGTGCTCCATTTGATACGGTCGCTATTGTGTACTGCCACTAATGCCACGCCTCATGAACGAATGTTTGTCTTTCCCCGGAAATCCACCTCAGGCGTATCCATGCCGTCATGGCTCTCCACCCCAGGTCCGGTATTCGTGCGAAGGCATGTGAGGGGCCACAAGACGGACCCTCTCGTGGAGTCAGTGCACCTACTCCACGCCAACCCCCAATACGCGTATGTCCGGCGCGCCGACGGAAGGGAGGACACCGTGTCCATAAAAGACATCGCCCCAGCCGGTAACGACAACAACCATGACAACAGCAGCAACAACGATCACAGCAACTCTTACCCACCCACTACTTACCCACCCACTACTCTTTCATCACCCCCGGAAGAACATCGACCAACGGTACCCCCACCAACTACCCCTTCAACAACCCTGGCGGCACCCCCGGCAGAGACCCAGGAGGCCACCGGGGACACCCAGCCGACACCCGCGGCACCACAACAGCCACGTCGGTCACAGAGGACTATCAAACCCCCGAACAGACTAAATCTATAGAAGGGGTGAATGTGATGAAATATGCCATTCATCACTCACAGTATTCTCTGCCTGTGACTGTGGTTTAGTTTCAGTTTCATTTCCCTTACCTCAGTTCCGTTTCCTCACCATTGTATTGTGTTGTAATGTATTGTGTGTAGGGCTCCGCCCATACCTGGCCCCTATGTAAGCTGGCTCAGCCTGCCTCGCATCCAGTACAGCAGACCTCTGGATGGAAGATACCTCTCCACTGTGTGTTACCTTCTAAGTTAATAAAAGCCTTGTTTTGTTCCGCTAACATTGAGTCTCGGATTTATTGAGGCACATCACCTAGCTCCCTAAATTCTTGTTGCAGGACCTCATCCCTCTTTCTACCCATGTCATTGGTACCAATGTGAACCACGACCTCTGACTGTTCGCACTCCCACTACAGAATGCCCTGCAGCCGTTCAGTGACATCCTTGACCCTGGCACCAGGGAGGCACCATACCATCCTGGAGTCACATCTGCAGCCACAGAAATGCCTATCTGTTCCCCTTATGATAGAATCCCCTATCACTATTGCTCTCCCACTCTTTTTCCTCCCTTCCTGTGCAGCTGAGCCACTCGTAGTGCTACGGACTTGGCTCTTGCTGCATTCCCCTGAGAAACCATCTCCCCCAGCAGAATCCAAAACAGAAAATCTGTCGGAGAGGGAGATGGATCCAGGGGACTCCTGCACTACCTTCCTAGTTCTTTTACCCTGACTGGCGGTCACCCATTTCCTGTCTGCCTGTGCACTCTTTACCTGCGGTGTGATCACCTCGTTAAACATGCTATCCACGAAGATCTCAGCTTCGCAGATGCTCCACAGTGACTCCAGCCACAGCTCCAGCTCCGAAACGTGAATTTCGAGTAGCTGCAGCTGGAGACACTTCCTGCACATGTGTTCACCCTGGACACCAAAAGTGTCCCTGACTTCCTACATAGCACAGTTTGAGCACTCCACGCTGCCGAGCTGCCCTGCCATATCCTACCCTTAATTTACTCCCTTTACTTCCTTTAAATTAAAGAATATTAAATACACTAGGGACCTTACTTCCCTTTAAACACAACTTACTCTAAACTAGAGACCTTATTTCTCTTTAACGACTGAACTGTAGAAATACTCACCAGGTCCTACTTACCAATTAGCTCCTTCCCTGGTTGTGACGTCACTTTAACGGTTTCGTAGTTGTTGCTGTTTGACTGCTCCCGCTCTCGGACTCTTTCCTTGGTGTAAAGTAAGAACCAATTCCTACAGTGTGAAAAGTTAGGAAAAACAAAGGCGAAGCAAGGGAGCTCCTCCTTCCACTCCTCACAAGACTCCCTGACTCAACCAACTCATAGCACTCTGTTCAAACCACACTCAGTGCAAAATCGCACTTCAAAGCCTGTTTTATAGGCCCTGAAACAAAGGAGACTTGCTGAGCCCAGCTACAGGAGAACCAGTTTAATCTAGTTTCCCTAATTAACTGCCTTCAGCTGCTCTGAATTGTAGACCTTGTATATCCCTTTATAACCCTGCTTAAAGCTGGGAAATTTAGATTTTAAACAGTAGACAGTCACAGTAAATGTGGAGAGAGACACACAGGCTGCGAGATTCTCAGCAGCTCAGCTCTGCTCGGTGCTGTGTGAACGGGCTGCTCCACACCCCGGCTGCTCGTGGGGAATGCCAGTGCGGAGGGCCCAGTGCAGAAGGCCTAGGGTGGAAGACCCAGAGGAGAATGTCCTAGGCGGGAGGCCCAGCACGGAGGACCCTAGGCGGGGGGCGCAGGGCGGAGCGGCTGGTTGACAGAAGCGGAGTCGGGAGATGCTGTGGGTGAGCATGCTGTACAGTTTCTAAAGTTGAAGAATGGTCTCCGGACCGAATGAGTTCTAGCGGCCCCGTCTGTGCTCCGTTTGGTAGCAGCTGTGAGGCTTTTTCTCGGTGACGGGTGCCGGATTGTGTGCTGCCATTTTGGTGGAGGAAAGACAGACTGTTCCCATCTATAGTATGGCGCTTGAGTGGCCATAAGGTGGGAAATGAGAACGGAATAATAGTGAAAAAGGAAAAAAGGAAAATAAAAGGAAGATAAAAGGCAAAACAAAGTAATATCAGCAAGGAATAATGAATGTCTTGATGGCTGGGTCCTGTGAGTGATAACAGCAAGAAGGAAATTTGAGTAGTCGTTTTCTTCTTTTACAGAATTTGAGAAAGTGGTCGGCTTCTTTTCTGTGGAAAAGTTGAAGACTGTGGACAAGGATCATGACATTATATGGTTAGATAACATTATATGGTTAGATAGCCCTGTTCCTGGGACTAGGGACAGGGTCACTGGACAAGGCTTGGAAGCTAAGCAGAGCCAGGCCTGGTTAGTACCTGGTAGGGGTGACCATCAGGGAAGACCAGGTGCAGAAGGTCACGGAAGGAGCCCCGAGGAGGGGCGGTTGGTGAGAAGGTCACGGAAGGAGCCCCAGGAGGAGCGGCTGGTGAGCAGGCCCGGGTGTTGGGCTGAAGATTGTCGGACAGGAGGAATGGTGGAAATGGAATGGCGGCGTGCACCGACGCAGCGGCTTTGCTTCTCCCAGTCATGGGAGCTTGCAAGATCACATTTTGTTGTTCATGTACTTGTGCAATGACAATAAAGTTGAATTATTATTATTAAGTGAAAACGAGGAGTTATTAGAGTGCCAATAGGACTGGCGTAGAACTGGTATTTACTTGTTTTGCTGAAGAAGTTTCGGGTTTCTGGTTAAAAGTAGTTTACTTGAAGTTTTAATTGATTTCTGATATGGTTATGGGACTTTGTATATTGTGGTGTTATTTAGTGTTAAAGCCTTCCTCAATGTATGGACGAATGAACGAATGCTCAAGTGAACGCACGCATGCGGACACAAATAATACGCACGCACACACGCATACACAATGGAACTTACGTTCGACCGAATGAAGGGCCCTCGCTCCCCAGGATGAAGTCTGGCATCCTATTGGGTGAGCATGAGGCCTGCCAGGACGGATGAACGAACGCACGCATGCACGCAGGTAGACAAATGACATGCAGACATGCACAATGGAATTTACGCTTGAGTGAATGAACGAACGAACGAACGAACGGAGGAATGAATGACTGAATGATTGAGCGATGCCAGTGGGACTGGCATATACGGGTTCTTTCGTTTCTTGGTTTATTAAATAGTGGCAGTTTGTACTGTAAACATTATTGATTCATCTGTAAAAAATTATTATTGTATTTATATTGTTGACCATAAAGCTGTTTTTGAGGCTTTTTTTTGTGGTCAATGAATGTAATGGATTTACTATGTAATTGATGAGTTGTATAAGTACTGTTGTACTTGAATGTTAAAATAAAAAAGGACAACAGGTAATACCAAGCAAAAACGAAGAGTTACTAGATTGCCAATAGGACTGGCGTAAAATTGTTTTTCACTATGGGTACCTGTACTGTTAATATTGTTGATTTGTCTGTAAAATTTACCACTGCATTTGTACTGTTAATCCTAAAGCTGTTTTTAAGGCTTTGTTTTATTGCGGCTAATGAATGTAATGGATTTATTATGTAATTGATGAGTTGTAACAAGTACTACCATATTTAAATAAATATGTTTGACTCAAAACAAACACTAAATGTGAAACAAACAAAAGTTTGATTTTAGCAACCAATTAAGACTCCCTGACTCACCCAACTTGCAGCACTCTGTTCAAACCACACTCAGGTAGAGAATTTCACAGGTTCACCACCCTCTGAATGAAGAAATTTCTTCTCAGCTCTGTCCTAAATATCCTACCCCATATCCTGGGACTGTGATCCCTCGTTCTAGACGCCCCAGCCAGGGGAAACATCTTCCCTGCATCCAGTCTGTCCAGCCCTGTCAAAATTGTATACGTTTCAATGAGATCCCCTCTCATTCTTCTAAACTCTAGTGAATACAGACCTAGTTGGCCAATCTCTCCTCATACAACAGTCCTGCCATCCCAGGAATCAGTCTGGTGAACCTTCACCGCACTCCCTCTATGGCAAGCATATCCTTTCTTAGGAGACCAAAATTGCTCACAGTGCTCCAGGTGATGTCTCACCACGGCCCTGTGTAACTAGTAAGACATCCTTGCTCCTATACTCAAATCCTCTTGCAATGAAGGCCAACATATCATTTGCCTTCCTAACTGCTTGCTGCACCTGCATGTTTGCTTTCAGTGACTGGTGTACAAGGACACCCAGGTCCCTTTGTACATCAACATTTCCCAATCTATCACCATTTAAATAATACTCTACCTTTCTGTTTATCCAACCAAAGTGGATAATTTCACATTTATCCACATTATACTGCATCTGCCATGTATTTGCCCACTCACTCAACTTCTCTAAATCGCCTTGAAGCCTCTTTGCATCCTCCTCACAACTCACAATCCCACCTACTCACATCAGCATACTTGGAAATATTACATTTGGTTCCCTCATCCAAATCATTGATATATATTGTGAATAGCTGGGGCCCAAGCACTGATCCCTGCGGTACCCCACTAGTCACCGCCTGCCACCCCAAAAAAGATCCATTTATTCCTACTCTCCGATTCCTGTCTGTTAACCAATTTTCAATCCATGCCAGTACATTACCGTGAATCCCATGTGCTTTAATTTGCACACAAACTTCTAAAGTGGGACTTTATCAAAGGACTTCTGAAACTCCAAATACACCACATCCACTGGTTCTCCCTTATCTACACTACCAGTAACATCCTCAAAAATATTCCAGTAGGTTTTTCAAACACAATTTCCCTTTCATAAATACACTGAGCATTAATGGTCCCAGCACTGAGCATTAATGGTCCCAGCACTGAGCATTAATGGTCCCAGCACTGAGCATTACTGGTCATAGAAACATAGAAACATAGAAGATAGGAGCAGGAGTAGGCCATTCGGCCCCTCGAGCCTGCTCCACCATTCAATGAGATCATGGCTGATCATCCAAATTCAGTACCCGGTCCCTGCTTTCTCCCCATACCCCTTGATCCCTTTAGCCTTAAGAAACATATCCAACTCCTTCTTAAATAAATTTAAGAATTGGCCTCTACTGCCTTCTGTGGTAGAGAATTCCACAGGTTCACCACTCTCTGGGTGAAGAAATTCCTCCTCATTTCTGTCCCAAATGACTTACCCCTTATCCGTAGACTGTGACCCCTGGTTCTGGACTCCCCAACCATCGGGAACATCCTTCCTGCATCAAATCTGTCCAGTCCTGTCAGAATTTTATAAGTTTCAATGAGATCCCCTCTCATTCTTCTAAACTCCAGCGAGTATAAGCCCAAATTGACTCAGAGACTAAGGTCCTGAATTTAAACAAGGGGAATTATGATGCCATGAGACGGGAACTGAGTAGGTCTGATTGGACAACGTTCCTGGGAGGACTGGAGGTAGATAAACAATGGCAAACATTTAAAGATAGAATGACAAAATTGCAAAAATTGTTTATACCAATCTGGCATAAAAGGAAATCTAAAAAGGTGACTCAACCGTGGATAACAGGGGAAATTAGAGACAGCATAAAATCCAAAGATAGGGCGTATAAAATAGCCAAAAAAAGCGCCAGAGCGGAAGATTGGGAACAGTTTAAGATAGAGCAAAGGAGGGCAAAGGGCATGATCAAGAGGGGCAAAATAGCTTACGAAAACAAGCTGGCGGAAAATATAAAAACTAACTCCAAAAGCTTTTATAAATATATCAAAAGGAAAAGACTGGTGAAAACCAAAGTTGGTCCATTGCAGTCAGATACGGGGGAATATATAATGGGAAATAAGGAAATGGCAGATCAACTAAATGCATACTTTGGGTCAGTCTTTACGAAGGAAGACACAAAAAACCTCCCTGGGATATCGGGAAAAATAGGGACATTGGCAAAGGAGGAACTGACGCAAATCAATATCTCTAAGGATATGGTGTTAAGGAAGCTAAAGGGATTGAAGGTGGACAAATCCCCAGGGCCTGATAACATGCATCCTAGGGTACTGAAGGAGGTGGCCCTAGAGATAGCGGATGCACTAAGGATGATTTTTCAGAATTCATTAGACTCGGGAACAGTGCCGATGGATTGGAGGGTAGCTAACGTTACCCCACTATTCAAAAAGGGGGGTAGGGAAAAAGCAGGTAATTACAGACCTGTAAGCCTTACATCAGTTGTGGGCAAAATGCTGGAGTCCATCATTAAGGATGAAATAGCGGAGCACTTAGCAAATGGGGACAGGATAGGACAGAGTCAACATGGATTTACAAAGGGTAAATCGTGCTTGACTAATCTATTGGAATTTTTTGAGGGAGTAACTGGTAGAATAGATGGGGGAGAGCCAGTAGATGTGGTGTACC
This sequence comes from Somniosus microcephalus, assembly GCF_052327205.1. Classification (NCBI taxonomy): domain Eukaryota; kingdom Metazoa; phylum Chordata; class Chondrichthyes; order Squaliformes; family Somniosidae; genus Somniosus; species Somniosus microcephalus. The sequence continues at coordinate 228,691,182 of NC_140995.1, forward strand.
TGGACTTCCAAAAGGCCTTCGATAAGGTCCCACATAAAAGATTAGCATGGAAAATTGAGGCTCATGGGATAAAGGGGAAAGTTTTGGCGTGGATAGGGAACTGGCTGTCAGATAGAAAACAGAGAGTTGGAATAAACGGCTCATTTTCTGAATGGCAGGCAGTAACAAGTGGGGTACCACAGGGATCTGTCCTGGGCCCCCAGCTGTTCACAATTTACATTAATGACCTGGATCAGGGAGTCGGATGCAGCATTTCCAAATTTGCAGACGACACTAAACTAGGAGGGGGGGTGGGCTCAGAGGAAGAGACCAGGAAGCTCCAGAGCGATTTGGACAGACTGGGCGATTGGGCGGATAAATGGCAGATGCACTATAATGTGGACAAGTGCGAAGTTATCCACCTTGGGTGCAGGAACGGGAGGGCAAATTATTATTTAAATGGCAATAGATTGGGAGAGGGGGAAGTACAGAGAGACCTGGGTGTTCTTGTACACCAGTCACTGAAGGCGAGCATGCAGGTGCAACAGGCGGTCAAGAAGGCAAACGGTATGCTGGCCTTCATAGCAAAAGGGTTAGAATACAGGAACAGGGATACCTTGCTGCAGCTGTACAGGGCACTGGTGAGACCACACCTCGAGTACTGTGTACAGTTTTGGTCGCCTCATCTGAGGAAGGATGTTCTTGCCATGGAGGGGGTGCAGCGGCGATTCACCAGGCTGATACCAGGAATGGCGGGAATGACCTATGAGGAGAGACTATGTAGTTTAGGGATGTACACACTGGAGTTTAGAAGATTGAGAGGGGACCTCATAGAAGTGTATAAAATTCTGACAGGTCTAGACAGACTGGATGCAGAAGGAATGTTTCCCTTGGCGGGTGAGAACAGAACTAGAGGACATAATTTAAGGATAAGGGCTAAACCATTTAGGACAGATGAGGGGGAATTTCTTCACTCAGAGAGTGGTGAACCTGTGGAACTCATTGCCACAGAGGGCAGTGTACGCCAGCTCATTAAATATATTTAAGAGGGAATTAGATATATTTCTACGGGCAAAAGGGGTTAAGGGTTACGGAGAGAAGGCGGGGACGGGATACTGAATTAAAGGATCAGCCATGATCTCATCGAATGGCGGAGCAGGCACGAAGGGCCGAATGGCCTACTCCTGCTCCTATCTTCTATGTATCTATGTAATCGACCCAATCTCTCCTCATACATCATTCCTGCCATCCCAGGTATCAGCCTAGTGAATCTTCACTAAACTCCTTCCAAGGCAAGAACATCCTTCCTCAGATAAGGCGGCCAAAACTGCACACAATACTCAAGATGTGGTCTCACCAAGGCCCTGTACAACTGCAGCAAGACATCCTTGTTCCTGTACTCAAACCCTCTCGCTACGAAGGCCAACATACCATTTGCCTTCTTAACCGCCTGCTGCACCTGCATGCTTACCTTCAGCGACTGGTGCACAAGGACACCCAGGTCTTGTTGCACGTCCCCTTCTCCCAATCGATTGCCATTCAAATAATAATCTGCCTTCCTGTTTTTGCCACCAAAGTGGATAACCTCACATTTATCCACGTTATATTGCAGCTGCCATGCTTCTGCCCAATCACCCAACCTGTCCAAATCTTCCTGGAGTTTCTCGGCATCCTCCTCACAGCACACACGCCCACCCAGCTTTGTGTCGTCTGCAAATTTGGAGATATTACATCTAGTTCCCTTGTCTAGATCATTAATATATATTGTGAATAGCTGGGGTCCAAGGACCGAACCCTGCGGTACCCCACTAGTCACTGCCTGCCACTCGGAAAAAGACCCGTTTATTCCAACTCTTTGCTTTCTGTCTGCCAACCAGTTCTCTATCCAAGTCAATACCTTGCCCCCAATCCCATGTGCCTTAACTTTACACGTTAATCTCTTATGCGGGACCTTATCGAAAGGCCTCTGAAAGTCCAAATACACCACGTCCACTGGTTCTCCCTTATCTATTTTACCAGTTACATCCTCAAAAAATTCCAGTAGATTATTGAAGCACGATTTACCTTTTGTAAATGCATATTGACTTTGTCCGATCCTGTCACTTTTTTTCAAGTGCTCTGCTATTACATCTTTTATAATGGACTCTAGCATTTTCCCCACTGCCGATGTCAGGCTGTAATTCCCCGTTTTCTCTCTACCACCTTTTTTGAATAGTGGGGTAACATTAGCTACCCTCCAATCCATGGGTACTGTTCCAGATTCCATCGAATGTTGGAAGATGATCAGCAATGCATCTACTGTTTCTAGGGCCACTTCCTTAAGTACCCTAGGATGTAGATTATCAGGCCCTGGGGATTTATCGGCCTTCAATCCCATCAATTTCCCTAACACCATTTCCCTACAAATACTGATTTCTTTCAGTTCCTCCCTTTCAGACCCTATGTTCCCCGACATCTCTGGGAGGTTATTTGTGTCCTCCTTTGTGAAGACAGAAACAAAATATGTATTTAATTGGTCTGCCATTTCTTTGTTCCCCATTATAAATTCCCCTGATTCTGACTGCAAGGGACCTATGCTTGACTTCACCAGTCTTTTTCTCTTCACATATCAATAAAAGCTTTTACAGTCAGTTTTTATGTTCCCTGCAAGCTTAGTCTCTTATTCTATTTTCCCCTTCTTAATTAATCCCTTTGTCCTCCTTTGTTGAATCCTAAACTGCTCCCAATCCTCAGGTTTACTGCTTTTTCTGGCCAATTTATATGTCCTCTCCTTGGATCTTATGCTATCCCTAATTTCCCTTGTTAGCCATGGTTGAGTCACCTTTTTTGTTTTATTTTTATGCCAAACTGGGATGAACAAATTCTGTAGTTCATCCATGTGGCCTTTGAATGTTTGCCATTGCCTATCCACCGTCAACCCTTTGAGTGACATTCCCCAATCAATCCTACCCAACTCGCTCCTCAGACCATCGTAGTTTCCTTTATTTAAATTCAGGACCCTAGTCTCTGAGTCAACTGCTTCATTCTCCATCTTAATGAAGAATTCGATCATATTATGATCGCTCCGACCCAAAGGGCCTCGTACAACAAGATTGCTAATTAATCCTTTCTCGTTACATAATACCCAGTCTAAGATGGCCTGATCTCTGGTTGGTTCCTCAACATATTGGTCCAGGTAGCCATCCAGTAAACACTCCAGGAATTCCTCCTCCACAGTATTGTTACTAATTTGGTTAGCCCAATCTATATTTAGATTAAAGTCACCCATGATGACTGCTGTGACCTTATTGCACACTTCTCTAATTTCCCTTTTAATGCCATCCCCAACCTCTGCATTACTGTTTGGCGGTCTATATACCACTCCCACTAACGTTTTCTGCCCCTTGGTATTTCTCAGTTCTACCCATACAGATTCCACATCATCAGAGCTAATATCCTTCCTTATAATTGTGTTAATCCCTTCTTTAACCAGCAATGCTACCCCACCTCCCTTTCCTTTTTGCCTATCTTTCCTGAATATTGAATACCCCTGGATGTTGAGTTCCCAGCCTTGGTCACCCTGGAGCCATGTTTCCGTAATCCCAATCAAATCATATTCGTTTACCTCTATTTGCGCAGCTAATTCATCTACCTTATTACGAATGCTCCTCGCATTAAGACACAAAGCCTTCAGGCTTGTTTTCTTAACGCTCTTAGACCTATTCGAATTATTATTTACTGTGGCCATGTTTGATTTAAACCGTTGATTTCTCTGACTGCCACTTTTGTTTTTCTCCTTCCTATCTTTTGCTTTTATCCTTGTTTCCCTTTCCTCTGTCTCCCTGCTCAGGTTCCCAACCCCCTGCAATTTTAGATTAAACCCTCCCCCACAGCACTAGCAAACACTCCTCCTAGGACATCGGTCCCGGCCCTGCCCAGGTGCAAACCGTCCATTTGAACTGGTCCCACCTCCCCCAGAACCGGTTCCAATGTCCCAGGAATTTGAATCCCTCCCCCTTGCACCATTCCTCTAGCCACGTATTCATCTGAAATATCCTTCTATTTCTACTCTGACTAGCACGTGGCACTGGTAGCAATCCTGAGATTACTACCTTTGAGGTCCTATTTTTTAATTTACCTCCTAACTCCCTATATTCAGCTTTTAGGACCTCATCCTGTTTTTTACCTATATCGTTGGTACCTCTATGCACCACGAGAACTGGCTGTTCACCCTCCCCTTCCAAAATGTTCTGCAGCCACTCTGAGACATCCTTGACCCTTGCACCAGGGAGGCAACAAACCATCCTGGAGTCTCGTTTGTGGCCGCAGAAACACCTATCTATTCCCCTTACAATAGAATCCCCTATTACTGTAGCTCTACCCCTCTTTTTCCTCCCGTCTTGTGCAGCAGAGCCACCCCTGGTGCCAGGAAGTTGGCTGCTGCTGCCTTCCTCTGATAAACCATCCCCCCCAACAGTACTCAAAGTGGTGTATCTGTTTGAGTGGGGGATGTCCACAGGGGACCCCTCCACTACCTGCCTGCGCCTAGTACTCTGTCTGTTGGTCACCCCTTCCCTTTCTGCCTGTCCAACCCTTACCTGCGGTGTGACCAACTGCTTAAACGTGATATCCACGACGTCCTCAGCATCGCGAATGGCCCAGTATGTATCCAATCACAGCTCCAGCGCCGCAATGTGGTCTGCTAGTAGCTGCAGCTGGACACACTTCCTGCACACATAGTTGTCAGGGACACAGGAAGTGTCCCTGAGTTCCCACATAGCGCAGGAGGTGCATACCACGGGGCAATATGGTCCCATCACTGAGCATTAATGGACCCAGTACTGAGCATTAATGGTCCCAGCACTGAGCATTAATCTTCCCAGCACTGAGCACTAATGGTCCCAGTACTGAGCATTAATGGTCCCAGTACTGAGCATTAATAGTCCCAGCACTGAGCATTAATGGTCCCAGCACTGAGCATTAATGGTCCCAGCACTGAGCATTAATGGTCCCAGCACTGAGCATTAATGGTCCCAGCACTGAGCATTAATGGTCCCAGCACTGAGCATTAATGGTCCCAGCACTGTGCATTAATGGTCCCAGCACTGTGCATTAATGGTCCCAGCACTGTGCATTAATGGTCCCAGCAGTAAGCATTAATGATCCCAGCACTGAGCATTAATGATCCCAGCACTGAGCATTAATGGTCCCAGCGCTGAGTCATCCCAGATATGCGGGTCCTGTTCCTGGGCCTGAGCAGGTATCGCTTTGAACAGAAAACTTGTTGATGACGCTCCCTTTCTCCATGGGGTACTTCTGGTCTCTGTTCTGCATCCCTTTGCAATCGTACTGGTAAATCTCGGCGATGCAGTGATGTGAGGACGTGAGATGGGGCACCTTTATCAATTCCCTGTCCTGCATCCATTCTGGGATTCAGTGTCCATAAAAGGAAAAGAAGGAAGAAGGTAAGAAGTTGGAACATAGGAACAGGAGTAGGTCATTCAGCCCCTTCAGCCTGTTCCTCCATTCAGTTAGCTCATGGCTGATCTGTATCTTAACTCCATCTACCCGCCTTGGTTCCGTAACCTTTAATACCCTTGCCTAACAAAAATCTATCGATAGTTTTATTGAGGTTGCATTTCTATAGCACCTTACACACCCTCAGGGAATGACAGAGTACTTTACAACCACTGAATTGCTTTTGAAGTGCAGTCCCTCATTCACACGGAGGTTAAAGAGTCCATGGCACAACTTGAAAAAGAACAAGGAGTTCTTCCGGTGCCCTGGCCAAGATTCTTCCCTCAAAATCCATGAACCAAAAAAAATAAAGCAGATAAACTGGTCATTCACCTTATTGCTGATGGTCAAACCGTGTTGGTACAGAATTGGCTGCCCGCGTTTGCCTACATAACACCAATGATTGTGCTTCAAAAGTCCTTCATTGGCCGTGAAGCGCTTTTGGGAGGTCTTGAGGATTTGGAAAAAGCGCTGTATGAAATGGCGAGTCCTTTTATTTCCACTGGGGGAAAGGGAGCCAAAAGTCTTCACAACAGAGTCATGTTAGGAATTCCTAAGTCCCCTGAGCACCAAGAACAATCAGGGCTCCTCTGCAACCCTCCCCCAACCACCCCTCTCTGCCCCCCTCCCTCGCACGATCCTTCCCCCCACCCCCCAACGATCCATAAAACATAAACCTGTAGTAAAACACAAAGAAAAGAAAGAAAGACTTGTGCCTTTCACGACCACTGGACATCTCAAAGCGCTTTACAGCCAATAAAGTACTATTTGAAGTGGAGTAATGTGGAAAACGTGACAGCCAATTTGCACATGGCAAGGTCCCACAAACAACAATGTGATAATGACCAGATAATCTGTTTTAGTGATGTTGATTGAGGGATAAATATTGGCCAGGACACTGGGGAGAACTCCCCTGCTCTTCTTCAAAATAGTGCCGTGGGATCTTTTACGTCCCCCTGAGAGAGCAGACGGGGCCTCGGTTTAACGTCTGACTCAGGGGCGAGTGTGCTACCAACAGAGCCACAGCTGACGCTTGAAGAAATAGGCCCATAGAATGTTTACACACTGCATTAATGATAGTTACTTTACCAGAATGGTACCAGGGATGATGGGACTTTGGTTATGTGGAGGGACTAGAGAAGCTGGGATTGTCCTCATTAGAACAGAGACGGTTAAGGGGAGATTTAATAGAGGTGCTCAAAATCATGAGGTATTTTGATAGACTAAATAAGGCGCAATTGTTTCCAGTGGCAGAAGGGTCAGTCACCAGAGGACACAGATTTAAGGCAATTGGCAAAAGAACCAGAGGGGAGATGAGGAGACATGTTTTACATCGTGATTTGTTATGATCTGGAATGCACTGCTTGAAAGGGTGGTGGAGGCAGATTCAATGATAACTTTAAAAGGGAATTGGACAAGGAAATATTTGCAGGGCTACGGGGAAAGAGCTGGGAGAAGTGGGACTAATTGGATAGCTCTACCAAAGAGCCAGCACAGCCACGATGGGCCGAATGGTCTCCTTTTTGATGTAAGATCCTAAGATAAAAGTCCTGGCCGGCCTCCCATCTTCCATCCTCCATAAACTTGAAGTCATCCAAAACTCTGCTGCCCGTGTCCTGCCTTGCACCCTGTGCTCGCTGACCTACATTGGCTCCCAGTTAAGCAAAGCCTCGATTTTAAAATTCTCATCCTTGTTTTCAAATCCCTCCATGGCCTCGCCCCTCCCTATCTCTGTAATCTCCTCCAGCCCCACAACCCTCCGAGATCTCTGCGCTCCTCCAATTCTGCCCTCTTGAGCATCCCCGATTATAATCGCTCCACCATTGGCGGCCGGGCCTTCTGTTGCCTAGGCCCCGAGCTCTGGAATTCCCTGCCTAAACCTCTCCGCCTCGCTACCTCTCTTTCCTCCTTTAAGACGCTCCTTAAAACCTACCTCTTTGACCAAGCTTTTGGTCACCTGTCCTAATTTATCCTTATCTGGCTCGGTGTCAATTTTTTTTGTCTTATAACACTCCTGTGCAGCGCCTTGGGACGTTTTACTATGTTAAAGGCGCTATATAAATATTTGAAAGCACTGGAGAGGTACCACCAACGCTGCCTCCGCAAGATCCTGCAAATCCATTGGCAGGATAGGCGCACCAACGTCAGTGTTCTTGCTCAGGCCAACATCCCCAGCATCGAAGCTTTGACCACGCTCAATCAGCTCCGATGGACGCGTCACATTGTCCGCATGCCCGATACGAGACTCCCAAAACAAGCGCTCTACTCGGAGCTCCGACACGGCAAGAGAGCCCTAGGTGGGCAGAGGAAACGCTTCAAGGACATCCTCAAAGCCTCCTTGAAAAAGTGTAACATCCCCACTGACACCTGGAAATCCCTGGCCCAGGACCGCACAAAGTGGAGGAGAAGCATCCGGGAAGGCGCCAAACACCTCGAGTCTCTTCGCCGGGAGCAAGCGGAAGCCAAGCGCAAGGAGCGCACGTCAACCCAAGCACCCCACCCACCCGCCCCTTCAACCACCGTCTGCCCCACCTGTGACAGAGACTGTAGGTCCCGCATTGGGCTCATCAGTCACCTGAGAACTCATTTTTAATGTGGAAGCAAGTCATCCTCGGTTCCGAGGGACTGCCTAAGAAGAAGATAAATATAAGTTGTTATATATTAGTCAATATAAATTAAAATGAACCAGCGGTTGTGTGCAGTCTTTCTGCCTTACAGTGACTGTTACCGGGGGCCCCGTATTTGCCTGGTGTGTGTTAATCTGCCCTGTCTTAAAACCATCGGTGTCCCTTTAGATATGCTATGCTGCTGGCACTGGGCTCTGCTCAGCCGAATCTCAGGCAGACGGATGGCGGCAGCCAGCGTAAACCTTCCACTCTAATCCTCCACAAATCCGGCGTCTAGCGCCTCCTGCTGTCAAAGTGCAAACATGAGGACAACATTTACTTGTTCACTTTCATTGTATCCACGGTATCGTCGATTTAACAGAGTTCTGCATGCAACGACCCCTTGTCTAGTTATGCAATTGATATATATATATAATAATAACTATCAAGGTTGGCGTTGGAGGATTTTCACATGCAAAGCCCCATGCACACACCCTCATGTCGATATCCAATGAAACTGACTTTATGGCTTCCCACAAGTTAAATCAAATCGCACTTTTAGTGAACTGACTGCGATGGTTGATTTTAAACACATTATTCATCATGGTTTAAAAGGAGAAAAAGATCACCGGATCTCTTAAGATTGTGTTGTGGATGTTTTAATTGAATTTACTTTTTTTTTAAATCTATTAATCGGCCCATTGATTCCAGCCGGTGGTAATATGTAATCTTGTCACCTCTCATAAAGGGGACATAATGAAAATACGTTTTAATGCGAGTTATTATATAATATGTGTGTAAAATATGAAGATATTAAAGTTGTATATGTAGTCTTGGTGAAAGTGAAGCAATTCTGTCTTTCTAGGAACCTTGAAGTCTTTAATCCCCCCTCAAGTCCCTGCAGTTTGTAAATCAGGACAGTTTTTTTTATTCGTTTATAGGATGTGGGCGTCGCTGGCAAGGCCAGCATTTATTGCCCATCCCTAATTGCCCTTGAGCTGCCTTCTTGAACCGCTGCAGTCCGTGTGGTGAAGGTACTCCCACAGTGCTGTTAGGGAGGGAGTTCCAGGATTTTGACCCAGCAACGATGAAGGATCGGCGATATACTTCTAAGTCAGGTTGGTGCGTGACTTGGAGGGGAACTTGGAGGTGGTGGTGTTCCCATGTGCCTGCTGCCCTTGTCCTTCTAGGTGGAAGAGGTTGCGGGTTTGGGAAGTGCTGCCGAAGAAGCCTTGGCAAGTTGGTGCACTGCATCTTGTAGATGGTACACACTGCAGCCATGGTACGCCAGTGGTGGAGGGAGTGAATGATTAAGGTGCTGGATGGGGTGCCAATCAAGCAGGCTGCTTTGTCCTGGATGTTGTCGAGCTTCTTGTGTTGTTGGAGCTGCACTCATCCAGGCAAGTGGAGAGTATTCTATCACACTCCTTACTTGTGCCTTGTAGATGGTGGAAAGGCTTTGGGGAGTCAGGAGGTGAGACACTCGCCACAGAATACCTAGCCTCTGACCTGCTTTTGTTGCCACAGTATTTATGTGGCTGGTCCAGTTAAGTTTCTGGTCAATGGTGACCCCCAGAATGTTGATGGTGGGGGATTCGGTGATGGTGATGCCATTGAATGTCAAGGGGCGGTGGTTAGACTCTCGCTTGTTGGAGATAGTCATTGTCTGGCACTTCTCTGGCGCGAATGTTACCTACCACTTATCAGCCCAAGTCTGAACGTCGTCCAGGTCTTGTTGCATGCCAGCATGGACTGCTTCATTATCTGAGGAGTTGTGAATGGCACTGAACACTGTGCAGTCATCAGTGAACATCCCCATTTCTGACCTTATGTTGGAGGGAAGATCATTGATGAAGCAGCTGAAGATGGCTTGGCCTAGGACACTGCCTTGAGGAACTCCTGCAGCAGTCCTGATTGACCTTCAACCACCACAACCATCTTCCTTTGTGCTAGGTATGACTCCAGCCAGTGGAGCATTTCCACCCGCCCCCCCCCCCGATTCCCATTGACTTCAGTTTTACTAGGGCTCCTTGATGCCACCAAATGCTGCCTTGATGTCAAAAGCAGTCACTCTCACCTCAGGAATTCAGCTCCTTTGTCCATGTTTGGACCAAGGCTGTAATGAGGTTGGGAGCCGAGTGGTCCTGGCAGAACCCAAACTGGGCATCAGTGAGCAGGTACCGCTTGATAGCACTGTCGATGACACCTTCCATCACTTTACTGATGATTGAGAGTAGACTGATGGGGCAGTAATTGGATTTGTCCTGCTTTTTGTGGACAGGACATATCTGGGCAGTTTTCCACATTGTCGGATAGATGCCAGTGTTGTAGCTGTACTGGAACAGCTTGGCTAGAGGTGCGCCTAGTTCTGGAGCACATGTCTTCAGCACGATAGCCGGGATGTTGTCGGGGTCCACAGCTGCTGTATCCAGTGCGCTGAGCTGTTTCTTGATATCACATGGAGTGAATCAAATTGGCTGAAGACTGGCTTCTGTGATGGTGGGGATCTTGGGAGTAGGCCAATATGGATCATCCGGCACTTCTGGCTTAAGATGGTTGCAAATGCTTCAAGCCTTGTCTTTTGCACTCACCTGCTGGGCTCCACCATCATTGAGGATGGGGATAGTCATGGAGCCTCCTCCCGTTAGTTGTTTAATGGTCCACCACTGGATGTGGCAGGACCTGATCCATTGATTGTGGGATTGCTTAGCCCTGTCTATAGCATGCTGCTTCTGCTTTTTAGCATGCATTTAGTCCTGTGTTGCAGCTTCCCCAGGTTGGCATCTCATTTTTAGGTACACCTGTTGCTGGCTCCTGGCAAGCTCTTCTACACTCCTTATTAAACCAGGCTTGATGGTAATGTGAGGGATATGCCAGGCCATGAGGTTACAGATTGTGGTGGAATACAATTCTGCTGCTGCTGATGGCCCACAGCGCCTCAGAGGTATGACTAGTCTGTGGGACAGCTTTCCCAATTTTGGCCCAAGTCCCCAGATGTTGGGGAGGAGAATTTTGCAGGGTCGACTGGGCTGGGCGTGCTGTTGCCAGTGCCGAGGTTGATGCCAGGTGGTTCCTTCGAGTTACATTCTTATTATTGTGTTTTGTAATAGTTTGTTAGGCCATTTCAGAGTCAACCACATTGCTGTGTGGTCTGATATAGGCCAGACCAGATGGGTTTTTACAACAATCCAATAGTTTCATGGTTACCATTACTGATACTAGTTTTTTAATTCCAGACTTTTATTTAATTAACTGAAATTAAATTCCCCAGTTGCCGTGGTGGGATTTGAACTCACTGGATCATTAGGCCAGGCCGCTGGATTGCTAGCCCAGTGATATTACCCCTATGCTACCATTCCCCTTGATACTACCAACTTGCTTAATTTCATGTTGCCTGGAGTCAATTCATAAATAGGGTTATAGATTGTTATTTTGTACTGTCTCAGTGCATGACGTCAATAGCATTTGATATAACCAGGAGGATCTATTTTTAAAATGCAAGCATCAACATATCAGTTTGCCAATTGTGCTTTACTGCGGACAGCGGGATGCTTAGTAAAGATTCTCTCAGTTTGTGCTTAGTCTTTTTTACAGAACCTTATTTCTTTCAGGGTGTGTTTTATATCGTTGCATTCTCCACCGATCCTGCCTGCAGAAAATGCCTTCCGTCCCTCTCTCTCTCTCTCTCACTCCCCCTTTGCTGCTTCAGCCAGACGCCAGTCACACGTGGGCTTTGGGTTTCCAACGCTCCAGGGTTGTCCCAGAGCGCCCGGGAATTAAAGATTCATCTCCTGCTGCGAACAACCCGGGAGAAAACTCACAGGGGTGTCGAAAAAAATGGTGTTTTTTCCCCATTTTCTTTGAACGTTCTCATAGAATCATAGAATGGTTACAGCACAGAAGGAGGCCATTCAGCCCATCGAGCCCGTGCCGGCTCTCTGCAAGAGCACTTCAGCTAATCCCACTCCCCCGCCCTTTCCCCGTAGCCCTGCAAATTTTTTTCCTTCAGGTACTTATCCAATTCCCTTTTGAAAATCACGACTGAATCTGCCTCCACCGCCCTCTCAGGCGGTGCATTCCAGATCCTAACCACTCGCTGCGTAAAAAAGTTTCTCCTCATGTCGCCTTTGGTTCTTCTGCCAATCACCTTCAATCTGTGTCCTCTGGTTCTCAACCCTTCCGCCAATGGGAACAGTTCCTCTCTATCTACTCTGTCCAGACCCCTCATGATTTTGAACACCTCTATCAAAGCTCCTCTCAATCTTCTCTGCTCTAAGGAGAACAACCCCAGTTTCTCCAGTCTATCCACGTAACTGAAGTCCCTCATATCTGGAATCATTTTTGTAAATCTTTTCTGCACCCTCTCCAAGGCCTTCACATCCTTCCTAAAGTGCGGTGCCCAGAATTCGACACAATTCTCCAGTTGAGGCCGAACCAGTGTTTTATAAAGTTTCATCATAACTTCCTTGTGTTTGTGCTCCACACGAGCGTCCTCCCACTTTTCTTCATCTAACCCTATCAATATGTCCTTCTATTCCTTTCCCCCTCATGTACTTATCTAGCCTCCCTGAAAGGCATCGATGATTTCATATTGTTTATTGGTAATAAAATTATTGGAGATGAAGAGATAAAAAGGCTGTTTGACTGGGACGGGGCGAGGCAGAGCAGTTGGAGGTCGAAGGTTATGTGATCAAACCTCCAAGAACACATCCAGCCAGAGCTGGCAACCTTATACAATAACAAATGTTCTAGGCTGACACTCCAGTGCAGTACTGGGGGGGCGCTGCACTGTCAGAGGGTCAGTACTGAGGGAGTGCTGCACTGTCGGAGGGTCAGTACTGAGGGGATGCTGCACTGTCGGAGGGGCAGTACTGAGGGGACGCTGCACTGTCAGAGGATCAGTACTGAGGGAGCGCTGCACGGTCGGAGGGGCAGTACTGAGGGAGCACTGCACTGTCAGAGGGTCAGTACCGAGGGAATGCTGCACTGTCGGAGGGGCAGTACTGAGTGAGCACTGCACTGTCAGAAGGTTCGTACCGAGGGAGCGCTGCACTGTCAGAGGGGCAGTACTGAGGGAGTGCTGCACTGTCGGAGGGTCAGTACTGAGGGGACGCTGCACTGTCGGAGGGGCAGTACTGAGGGAGCATTGCACTGTTGGAGGGGCAATACTGAGGGAGCGCAGCACTGTCAGAGGGGCAGTACTGATGGAATGCTGCATCGTCGGAGGGGCAGTACTGAGGGAGCACTGCAGTGTCGGAGGGGCAGTACTGAGGGAGCGCTGCACTGTCGGAGGGGCAGTACTGAGGGAGCACTGCACTGTCGGAGGGGCAGTACTGATGGAACGCTGCATCGTCGGAGGGGCAGTACTGAGGGAGCACTGCAGTGTCGGAGGGGCAGTACTGAGGGAGCGCTGCACTGTCGGAGGGGCAGTACTGAGGGAGCGCTGCACTGTCGGAGGGGCGGTACTGAGGGAGCGCCGCACTGTCGGAGGGGCAGTACTGAGGGAGCGCTGCACTGTCAGAGGGGCAGTACTGAGGGAGCGCTGCACTGTCGGAGGGGCAGTACTGAGGGAGCGCTGCACTGTCGGAGGGGCAGTACTGAGGGAGCGCTGCACTGTCGGAGGGGCAGTACTGAGGGAGCGCTGCACTGTCGGAGGGGCAGTACTGAGGGAGCGCTGCACTGTCGGAGGGGCAGTACTGAGGGAGCGCTGCACTGTCGGAGGGGCAGTAATGAGGGAGCGCTGCACTGTCGGAGGGGCAGTACTGAGGGAGCACTTCACTGTCAGAAGGGCAGTACTGAGGGAGCGCTGCACGGTCGGAGGGGCGGTACTGAGGGAGCACTGCACTGTCAGAGGGTCAGTACCGAGGGAATGCTGCACTGTCGGAGGGGCAGTACTGAGTGAGCATTGCACTGTCAGAGGGTTCGTACCGAGGGAGCGCTGCACTGTCAGAGGGGCAGTACTGAGGGAGTGCTGCACTGTCGGAGGGGCAGTACTGAGGGAGCGCTGCACTGTCGGAGGGGCAGTACTGAGGGAGCGCTGCACTGTCGGAGGGGTAGTACTGAGGGAGTGCTGCACTGTCGGAGGGGCAGTACTGAGGGAGCACTGCACTGTCGGAGGGGCAGTACTGAGGGAGCGCTGCACTGTCGGAGGGGCAGTACTGAGGGAGCGCTGCACTGTGGGAGGGGCAGTACTGAGGGAGTGCTGCACTGTCGGAGGGGCAGTACTGAGGGAGCGCTGCACTGTCAGTGGGTCAGTACTGAGGGAGTGCTGCACTGTCAGAGGGGCAGTACTGAGGGAGCACTGCACTGTCGGACGGGCAGTATTGAGGGAGCGCTGCACTGTCGGAGGGGCAGTACTGAGGGAGCGCTGCGCTGTCGGAGGAGCAGTACTGAGGGAGCGCTGCACTGTCAGAGGGGCAGTACTGAGGGAGCGCTGCACTGTTGGAGGTGCAGTACGGAGGGAGTGCTGCACTGTCGGAGGTGCAGTACCGAGGGAGCGCGGCACGGTCGGAGGTGCGGTACTGAGGGAGCGCTGCACTGTCCGAGGTACAGTACTGAGGGAGCGCTGCACTGTCCGAGGTGCAGTACTGAGGGAGCGCTGCACTGTCAGAGGGGCAGTACTGAGGGAGCGCTGCACTGTCGGAGGGTCTGTACTGAGGGAGTGCCGCACTGTCTGAGGGACAGTACTGAGGGAGCGCTGCATGTCGGAGGGGCAGTACTGAGGGAGCGCTGCACTGTTGGAGGGGCAGTACTGTGGGAGCGCTACACTGTCAGAGGTGCAGTACTGAGGGAGTGCTGCACGGTCGGAGGTGCGGTACTAAGGGAGCGCTGCACTGTCCGAGGTGCAGTACTGAGGGAGCACTGCACTGTCCGAGGTGCAATACTGAGGGAGCGCTGCACTGTTGGAGGGTCAGTACTGAGGGAGCGCTGCACTGTGGGAGGGGCAGTACTGAGGGAGCGCTGCACTGTGGGAGGGGCAGTACTGAGGGAGTGTTGCACTGTGGGAGGGGCAATACTGAGGGAGCGCTGCACTGTGGGAGGGGCAGTACTGTGGGAGTGCTGCACTGTCGGAGGGGCAGTGCTGAGGGAGTGCTGCACTGTGGGAGGGGCAATACTGAGGGAGCGCTGCACTGTGGGAGGGGCAGTACTGAGGGAGCGCTGCACTGTGGGAGGGGCAGTACTGAGGGAGTGCTGCACTGTCGGAGGGGCAGTGCTGAGGGAGTGCTGCACTGTCCGAGGTGCAGTACTGAGGGAGTGCTGCACTGTCCGAGGTGCAGTACTGAGGGAGCGCTGCACTGTCAGAGGGGCAGTACTGAGGGAGCGCTGCACTGTTGGAGGGTCTGTACTGAGGGTGTGCCGCACTGTCTGAGGGACAGTACTGAGGGAGCGCTGCATGTCGGAGGGGCAGTACTGAGGGAGCGCTGCACTGTTGGAGGGGCAGTACTGTGGGAGCGCTACACTGTCAGAGGTGCAGTACTGAGGGAGCGCTGCACGGTCGGAGGTGCGGTACTAAGGGAGCGCTGCACTGTCCGAGGTGCAGTACTGAGGGAGCACTGCACTGTCCGAGGTGCAATACTGAGGGAGCGCTGCACTGTCGGAGGGTCAGTACTGAGGGAGCGCTGCACTGTGGGAGGGGCAGTACTGAGGGAGCGCTGCACTGTGGGAGGGGCAGTACTGAGGGAGTGTTGCACTGTGGGAGGGGCAGTACTGAGGGAGCGCTGCACTGTGGGAGGGGCAGTACTGAGGGAGCGCTGCACTGTGGGAGGGGCAGTACTGAGGGAGTGCTGCACTGTCGGAGAGGCAATGCTGAGGGAGTGCTGCACTGTCAGAGGGGCAGTACTGAGGGAGCGCTGCGCTGTCGGAGGGGCAGTGCTGAGGGAGCGCTGCACTGTCGGAGGGGCAGTGCTCAGGGAGCGCTGCAATGTCAGAGGTGCAGTACTGAGGGATCACTGCACTGTCAGAGGGGCAGTACTGAGGGAGCGCTGCTCTGTCGGAGGGGCCGTCTTTCAGATGAGACGTTAAACCCAGGCCCCAGCTGCCCTCTCAGGTGGATGTAAAAGATCCCACAGCCACGACTCGAAGAAGAGCTGGGGATTTCTCCCCGGTGTCCAGGGCCAATATTTATCCCTCAACTAACATCACTAAAAAGCAGATTATCTGGCCACTATCACATTGCAAGTACCCAGAAACAGGTTGATAGCCCCCCGAGACCCCCACCCACCATGATCGTGACCCGTACCCCTCTCCCCAGAAAATAACCTCATTGCCGGCATGCTGCGGCCCGATCTTGAGGCCTCGATCCGGTTAGCTGCGCTGGGAATGCTGGTTTTCCACCTCACAGCTCGCCTGCTAGATTTAAAGGAGGCCGGGGCTTCACAGGACGGGGGTCGGTAGAATGGGCGGTCGACCAGCCCCCCCATACCCCACCCCACAGAGTGTAAGAGTGGGAGAAACAGTCACACAGTGCAGGAGCCAGTTTACAGCTTTGTTTAAACTGCCAGGCTATAACCTATACTCTAGCTAATGGGCATTACATCTTCTACCACAATAGCAAAATACCGCGGATGCTGGAAATCCGAAATAACAACAGAAAATGCTGGAAAAACTCAGCAGGCCAGGCAACATCCGTGGAGAGAGAAACAGAGTCAATGTTTCAGGTCGAAACCCTTCTTCTACCACCACGGTCCAAGGGAAAGCAGCTCGGAGACAGGGCTATAACATTGTGGGCCCGAATCTCCAACACAGTGAGGGCAGCTCTCCATTTGGGAGCACGGAAATCAACACTGAGATGGATAGGTTTTTGGTGGGTAACGGTACCAAGGGATATGGAGCAAAGGTGGGCAAATGGAGTTGAGATGCAGATCAGCCGGGATCTGATCGAATGGGGGAGCAGGCTCGAGGGGTTGAATGGCCTTCTCCTGTTCCTACGGTTGCGGAATTATTCCCTCAATGTATTGAGTGCACAGGCACATTATGAGGATACGGTCGCGCAGACTTTGCTTGTATTCCCTTGCGTTTAAAGTATTGAGGGGTAAGCTAATCGAGGTGTTTAAAATGGTAAAGGGATTCGATAGGGTAGATAGAGTGAAACTATTTCCACTAGTGGGGGAATCCAGAACAAGGGGGCATCACCTTAAAATTAGAGTTAGGCTTCAGGGGTGAAATCAGGAAGCACAAAGGGGAGTGGAAATGAGGAACTCTCTCCCCCAGAAAGGCTGTGGATGCTGAAGGACAATTGACTTTATCAGGACTGAGATCGATAGACTGACTGAAACTGTTCGGTTTAACCAGGAAGATGCTAAAGTAGAATTAATTACACTTTGAAAAAAGGGAGACAGACAGAGAGTAAAATACACTGAAACCATGGAAACCCCTTATTGTCTGCCGAGAGACAGTCTGTACAGACTTGGAGCTCCAGTCTCCTTTAGTGTATCGCACAAAAAGAACATTTTAAAGCAAATTGTTCCTTTTTGGGAGCCATCACAGTGCTCCTCCCTGCTTTTACTGCCTATGTATCAGGTTGGTTTTTTTCAGATGTGTTGCTCCAACAGCGACTGGCCTCTGAAGGGGAGGGAATCGTCACTATGCTCGCCCCACTTCTGAGCAATCTTCATCCCCTGTATTAACTCATTACCAGTCACTCCCCTCTGGTACAGCGCATTAGCTGGATTATCATGAGGGCCCTTGTACCAGGAACAGGGGATGCATTGTGTGAGGCCTTCATTAGAATTGCTTAAAAAGGAAGTCCTTCCGTGTGATTAAAAAAAAAAAAAAATAATCCCTCCAGGGTTTTCTGTGTAACAAAGTGTAATAGTCCTGGCAAACACTCCATGGCCCACTGCACAGAAACACATAGACAGGCATGCACTGAGACACACCTACACACATACAGATATATACACACACACAAACATACACACATATACATACACATATAGATACAGAGAAACAGACACACATACATATACACATATAAACATGCACACAGAGAAGCATACACACACACACAGAAATATATACACACATAAACACAGGCACATAGAGAGAGACACAGACACCCATCACGGAGATATACAGAGATATGCACACACAGAAACACACATACACAGAGTTACACACAAAGACACAGACAGACATTTACACACAAACATAAGCACACATAGCAAACACCCACACAGATACACACACACACAGAAAAATGCATAGACATTCACATAAATACATGTATGTACACATACACTTAGATAAACTCACATACATAGATACACACACATACACAAGCACACAGCAGATACATACATAGGGGCGCAAACCCATAGACACACAGCCACAACTAGAGACTGGGTAACAACCCCAGAGACACACAGCCACAGCTAGAGACTGGGTAACAACCCCAGAGACACACAGCCACAGCTAGAGACTGGGTAACAACCCCAGAGACACACAGCCACAGCTAGAGACTGGGTAACAACCCCAGAGACACACAGCCACAACTAGAGACTGGGTAACAACCCCAGAGACACACAGCCACAGCTAGAGACTGGGTAACAACCCCAGAGACACACAGCCACAGCTAGAGACTGGGTAACAACCCCATAGACACACAGCCACAGCTAGAGACTGGGTAACAACCCCAGAGACACACCGCCACAGCTAGAGACTGGGTAACAACCCCAGAGACACACAGTCACAGCTAGAGACTGGGTAACAACCCCATAGACACACAGCCACAGCTAGAGACTGGGTAACAACCCCAGAGACACACCGCCACAGCTAGAGACTGGGTAACAACCCCAGAGACACACAGTCACAGCTAGAGACTGGGTAACAACCCCAGAGACACACAGCCACAGCTAGAGACTGGGTAACAACCCCAGAGACACACAGTCACAGCTAGAGACTGGGTAACAACCCCAGAGACACACAGCCACAACTAGAGACTGGGTAACAACCCCAGATACACACAGCCACAGCTAGAGACTGGGTAACAACCCCACAGACACACAGCCACAGCTGGAGACTGGGTAACAACCCCAGAGACACACAGCCACAACTAGAGACTGGGTAACAACCCCAGAGACACACCGCCACAACTGGAGACTGGGTAACAACCCCAGAGACACACAGTCACAGCTAGAGACTGGGTAACAACCCCAGAGACACACAGTCACAGCTAGAGACTGGGTAACAACCCCAGAGACACACAGTCACAGCTAGAGACTGGGTAACAACCCTAGAGACACACCGCCACAGCTAGAGACTGGGTAACAACCCCAGAGACACACAGCCACAGCTAGAGACTGGGTAACAACCCCAGAGACACACAGCCACAGCTAGAGACTGGGTAACAACCCCAGAGACACACAGTCACAGCTAGAGACTGGGTAACAACCCCAGAGACACACAGCCACAACTAGAGACTGGGTAACAACCCCAGAGGCACACAGTCACAGCTAGAGACTGGGTAACAACCCCAGAGACACACAGCCAGAACTGGAGACTGGGTAACAACCCCACAGACACACAGCCACAGCTAGAGACTTGGTAACAACCCCACAGACACACAGCCACAGCTAGAGACTTGGTAACAACCCCAGAGACACACAGCCACCCTATACAACATCACTTTCCAACAGTTCACACCGTCCGTTTAACCTCGACCATTTGCTTTCATCATTTTTCCCCAGTGCCGTCTAATGCCAGAAAGAAACCTCAAAGAAGTATCCGACTTAATGGTTTGGTCCTGTGTTTGCTTTAGTGATGGTAAAAGGTTTATTGTAGTAGCCGGTTTGCTGGCAATCCCAGCGAGGACCCCCAGCCCACCACCCACAGCACAGACACAACAAAAAGGGTCGCAGTATGAAAGTGTCAAGGAAAGCATTCCAGGAAAGCCAGACACACCTGGAAACTCAGCCTGTGTCACAGTGCGTGTGGGCTGGAGATCTGGGGCGTGTGTGTATCGCTACATTACAACCCAACTCTCGAATATTTTATCACGCTATTTTGTCATTCTAATCTTTGCCCGTAGATTGATTTAATACAATCAGTCATAGCTTCAAATAAATCCCTTGAAGGCTCCCAGTAGTGTGTCTAGGGGAAGGTAACATCATTTTAAAAGGAAAACTCTCCCCTCCCCTTTTTTTTAATGAGTGTGAAATCGATTGGTGTTCCACCACAGTCCAACGAACCCGTTGATCCGGACTACACAGAGAGAGAGACCCGTCCGCCCTGAGAGCTGAGGGGAGTTGTTACTGTAAATTCACCAGCCATCCTAACAAATTAACATCGATTTCCCGAGCGGCCGCGAGTTCATTTATTGTCTCCCCCACCCCCGCCAAGCTCGGTTTCAGACATTTGCAGAAACGCACTCGACCCCCAGCTTCAAAGCGCGCTGGTCTGGCCTCAGACTCAAGCCCGTCACTTGCACCGTCTGAAAGGGGCATCGCCGACCGTCCCTTTTTATTCATTAGCTTGACTTCCCGATTTACCCCGGCGCTTCACAGTAAAATATTTGCATCGACCGTACCAGGAAGTTACTTCTGTCCACTTTGTGTGTGTGTGATGTGTGATGTGTGCGTTTCATTTCTCTATTTGGTGGGACCCGCTTTTTAATAAAGTAATTTTCGATCCAGTTTTTTTTCACAATGGAGGAAAAACGGACGTGTACAACTGCATGTACAGTGCAGCCTGCGCGGCTCTTACAGCCCCAGCGGTGAAGCAATAAACGGAATTAAAAGGGCAATACATTTTATATGTGTTCCTACTATTGCCTTGGCACATAATAGAAAGTCCCATCAAGCTGGTTTCCTCCCCCTCCCCCAGTAACTAGAGACCCTTTTTTGAGAAGCTGCTCCTCCGCCCCCCCCCGGTCATTTATATATATTGTGAATAGCTGGGATCCAAGCACCGATCCCTGCAATACCCCGCTAGTCACTGCCTGCCACTCGGAAAAGGACCTGTTTATTCCAACTCTTCCAAGAGGTTATCCACTTCGGTGGCAAAAACTGGAAGACCGATTATTATCTGAGATTGGGAGAAGGGGAAGTGCAACGAGACCTGGGTGTTCTTGTGCACCAGTCACTGAAGGTAAGCATGCAGGTGCAGCAGGCAGTTAAGAAGGCAAGTGGTATGTTGGCCTTCATAGCGAGAGGATTTGAGTACAGGAACAAGGATGTCTTGCTGCAGTTGTACAGGGCCTTGGTGAGACCACATCTCGAGTATTGTGTGCAGTTTTTGGTCGCCTTATCTGAGGAAGGATGTTCTTGCCATGGAGAGAGTACAGCGAAGATTCACCAAACTAATACCTGGGATGGCAGGAATGACTTATGAGGAGAGATTGGGTCGATTAGGCTTATATTCACTAGAGTTTAGAAGAATGAGAGGGGATCTCATTGAAAGTTATAAAATTCTAACAGGACTAGACAGACTAGATGCAGGAAGGGTGTTCCCGATGATGGGAGAGTCCAGAACCAGGGGTCACAGTCTAAGGATAAGGGGTAAGCCATTTAGGACTGAGATGCGGAGGAATTTCTTCACCCAGAGAGTGGTGAACCTGTGGAATTCTCTACCACAGAAGGCAGTGGAGGCCAATTCATTAAATATATTCAAGAAGGAGTTAGATATATTTCTTAAGGCTATAGGGATCAAGGGATATGGGGAGAAGGCAGGGACAGGGTACTGAATTTGGATGATCAGCCATGATCTCATTGAATGGCGGAACAGGCTCGAGGGGCCGAATGGCCTACTCCTGCTCCTATCTTCTATGTATCTATGTATCTGCAGCCACTGTTTGCTCTAGAACCCACCACCTGCACTTGAAGGATTCACAAACACTCCGGCTGGAGAGGGTCAGTGTTACCCGTGGCCCAGTGGGTAGCACCTTCGCCTTTGACTCAGAAAGTTGTGGGTTCAAGTCCCACTCCAGAGACTTGAGCACAAAAATCTAGGCTGACACTGCAGTGCAGTACTAAGGGAGTGCTGCACTGTCTGAGGTGCCGCCTTTCAGATGAGATGTTAAACCAAAGCCCTGTCTGCTTTCAGGTGGACGTAAAAGATCCTAAGGCACTATTTTGAAGAAGAGCAGGGGAGTTCTCCCCGGTGTCCTGGCCAATATTTATCACTAAAAACAGATTATCTGGTCATTATCTGATTAGCTGCCACGTTTCCAACATTACAACAGTGGCTGCACTTCAAAAAGTACTTAAGTGGCCGTAAAGCGCATTGAGACGTCCAGTGGTTGTGAAAGGTGCTATATAAATGCAAGTCTTTCTTTATTTCAAGGCAAGTTCCCCGGAGTTCAGTTGCCGACCTGTGCAATAAAGGCTATAGATGCTGAGAGTCAATTCAAGCTTTCGAGACTGATATCGATAGGTTTTGGTTGGGTGAGGGCATCAAGAGATATGGAGCAAAGGCAGGTAAATGGGGTTGAGGTACAGATCGGTCGTGATCGAATTGAATGGCAGAGCAGGCTCGAGGTGGCTGAATGGCCGACTCCTGCTCCGATGTATCTCGTAAGAAAGGGGGAGGGGGAGAGGGAGGGAAACCTAGACAGGAGCACCACAGTTGCATGGTCCCTGGCATCCCCTAGTGGCCAGTTATAGGCAAGGAGGCATTAGTGATAACTGTGAGCTCACCCTCCCAGCCACAGGGTGTCAAGTCAGAAATCAAAGTGAAAAAGGGGAATTATGAGTAAAATAACCTTGTAACCAAAATAAAATGAACACTCCTGGATAAAAGAAAATGAACAATTACATTGTCAAAAGCTCAAAATATATATATTTTTTTTTACACAAGGCACATGATCATAGGTAGGGGCCAGTGATTCAGCAAGACAATAACAACACTTTTCAATTCTACAGTGCCTTTAACGTAATAAAAGGTCCCAAGATACTTCACAGGAGTGTTATTAAGCAAAATTTGACATCGAGTCACGTAAGGAGATGTTTGGATGGGTGAGCAAAAGCTTGGTCAAAGAGATAGGTTTCAAGGAGCATCTTAAAAGAGGAAAGAGAGGTAGAGAGACATAGAGGCTTAGAGATGGAATTCCAGAGCTTAGGGCCTAGGCAGCTGAAAGCACGGCCACCAATGGTGGAGTGATGAAAATTGGGGATGTGCAAGAGGCCAGAGTTTGAGCCGTGCAGACATTTGGGAGGGTTGTAGGGCTGGAGGAGTTTACAGAGATAGGGAGATAGACATCAACAAATCCCAACATTTTCTACAAGGGGTCAGAAAGCTCCCAGATTCGATTCCTGGTCTATGGTCACTGGGCTAGGGATGGGGGAAGCAGGGCTGGGGGAGATGGGGAGGGGTAAGTCAGCCAGGGTTCTTGCCGCTGATTGTTGCTGCCATCCAATGACCCCCCATCCAGTTGGACATCAGGGGGAGGACAAGATCAGCCTCGCTTGTGATGTCCTTCCACAGCCGAATAGCCTGCCAGAACTCACTGACCAGCCTCGTGTGCAAAGAAAAAAAAGCCCACTTGGGGAAGGGAGCAAATGGCTGCTTGCAGTCATGGAGCTGTACCCTAGCATTGAGCCAGTGAGCTCAGGAAACAAAGGGTAATGAGTGCAAATTAAAGCCTTTTTACATAGTGTGCAGATAATGACATATGCACAGAAGCACATTGCTTCCCCATTACAATTGCAATGCAGAATGACATTTTCCAGAATCCTCAGCAATAATATAAAAGTGTCATCAGAATAAGGAATTACTCCAGTATGTCTTTAGCTTAACCTGGTCCCTCTTCCCCTCTGGATCCGTTGGGTACAAAGTAACAGAAGAGAAGTGCATCTTACACTCTTGTATTTTGATCTCGACAGGTCCCATTCCATGGCTGTCAATGAATATATAAATTAGCTTTCATCTACATTAAACCTTTAGGATCACAGCTGGATCAATTGATCCTGGGAGTGACTGCAAGGCTGGAATCTAATCGAGGGGTTCAGATGGTTTATATATAGAATAATGGATACCTGGGAGTGATTACAGACTGGAATCTAATCGAGGGGTTCAGATGGTTTATATATAGAATAATGGATACCTGGGAGTGATTACAGACTGGAATCTAATCGAGGGGTTCAGATGGTTTATATATAGAATAATGGATACCTGGGAGTGATTACAGGCTGGAATCTAATCGAGGGGTTCAGATGGTTTATATATAGAATAATGGATACCTGGGAGTGATTACAGACTGGAATCTAATCGAGGGGTTCAGATGGTTTATATATAGAATAATGGATACCTGGGAGTGATTACAGACTGGAATCTAATCGAGGGGTTCAGATGGTTTATATATAGAATAATGGATACCTGGGAGTGATTACAGGCTGGAATCTAATCGAGGGGTTCAGATAGTTAATATATAGAATAATGGATACCTGGGAGTGATTACAGGCTGGAATCTAATCGAGGGGTTCAGATAGTTAATATATAGAATAATGGATACCTGGGAGTGATTACAGACTGGAATCTAATCGAGGGGTTCAGATGGTTTATATATAGAATAATGGATACCTGGGAGTGATTACAGACTGGAATCTAATCGAGGGGTTCAGATGGTTTATATATAGAATAATGGATACCTGGGAGTGATTACAGACTGGAATCTAATCGAGGGGTTCAGATGGTTTATATATAGAATAATGGATACCTGGGAGGGATTACAGGCTGGAATCTAATCGAGGGGTTCAGATGGTTTATATATAGAATAATGGATACCTGGGAGTGATTACAGGCTGGAATCTAATCGAGGGGTTCAGATGGTTTATATATAAAATAATGGATACCTGGGAGTGATTACAGACTGGAATCTAATCGAGGGGTTCAGATGGTTTATATATAGAATAATGGATACCTGGGAGTGATTACAGACTGGAATCTAATCGAGGGGTTCAGATGGTTTATATATAGAATAATGGATACCTGGGAGTGATTACAGACTGGAATCTAATCGAGGGGTTCAGATGGTTTATATATAGAATAATGGATACCTGGGAGTGATTACAGACTGGAATCTAATCGAGGGGTTCAGATGGTTTATATATAGAATAATGGATACCTGGGAGTGATTACAGACTGGAATCTAATCGAGGGGTTCAGATGGTTAATATATAGAATAATGGATACCTGGGAGTGATTACAGACTGGAATCTAATCGAGGGGTTCAGATGGGTTATATATAGAATAATGGATACCTGGGAGGGATTACAGACTGGAATCTAATCGAGGGGTTCAGATGGTTTATATATAGAATAAAGGATACCTGGGAGTGATTACAGACTGGAATCTAATCGAGGGGTTCAGATGGTTAATATATAGAATAATGGATACCTGGGAGTGATTACAGACTGGAATCTAATCGAGGGGTTCAGATGGTTTATATATAGAATAATAGATACCTGGGAGTGATTACAGACTGGAATCTAATCGAGGGGTTCAGATGGTTTATATATAGAATAATGGATACCCGGGAGTGATTACAGACTGGAATCTAATCGAGGGGTTCAGATGGTTTATATATAGAATAATGGATACCAGGGAGTGATTACAGACTGGAATCTAATCGAGGGGTTCAGATGGTTTATATATAGAATAATAGATACCTGGGAGTGATTACAGACTGGAATCTAATCGAGGGGTTCAGATGGTTTATATATAGAATAATAGATACCTGGGAGTGATTACAGGCTGGAATCTAATCGAGGGGTTCAGATGGTTTATATATAGAATAATGGATACCTGGGAGTGATTACAGACTGGAATCTAATCGAGGGGTTCAGATGGTTTATATATAGAATAATGGATACCTGGGAGTGATTACAGACTGGAATCTAATCGAGGGGTTCAGATGGTTTATATATAGAATAATGGATACCTGGGAGTGATTACAGACTGGAATCTAATCGAGGGGTTCGGATGGTTTATATATAGAATAATGGATACCTGGGAGTGATTACAGACTGGAATCTAATCGAGAGGTTCAGATGGTTTATATATAGAATAATGGATACCTGGGAGTGATTACAGACTGGAATCTAATCGAGGGGTTCGGATGGTTTATATATAGAATAATGGATACCTGGGAGTGATTACAGACTGGAATCTAATCGAGGGGTTCGGATGGTTTATATATAGAATAATGGATACCTGGGAGTGATTACAGACTGGAATCTAATCGAGGGGTTCAGATGGTTTATATATAGAATAATGGATACCTGGGAGTGATTACAGGCTGGAATCTAATCGAGGGGTTCAGATGGTTTATATATAGAATAATCGATACCTGGGAGTGATTACAGACTGGAATCTAATCGAGGGATTCAGATGGTTTATATATAGAATAATGGATACCTGGGAGTGATTACAGACTGGAATCTAATCGAGGGGTTCAGATGGTTTATATATAGAATAATGGATACCTGGGAGTGATTACAGACTGGAATCTAATCGAGGGGTTCAGATGGTTTATATATAGAATAATGGATACCTGGGAGTGATTACAGACTGGAATCTAATCGAGGGGTTCAGATGGTTTATATATAGAATAATGGATACCTGGGAGAGATTACAGACTGGAATCTAATCGAGGGGTTCAGATGGTTTATATATAGAATAATGGATACCTGGGAGTGATTACAGACTGGAATCTAATCGAGGGGTTCAGATGGTTTATATATAGAATAATAGATACCTGGGAGTGATTACAGACTGGAATCTAATCGAGGGGTTCAGATGGTTTATATATAGAATAATAGATACCTGGGAGTGATTACAGGCTGGAATCTAATCGAGGGGTTCAGATGGTTTATATATAGAATAATGGATACCTGGGAGTGATTACAGACTGGAATCTAATCGAAGGGTTCGGATGGTTTATATATAGAATAATAATGGATACCTGGGAGTGATTACAGACTGGAATCTAATCGAGGGGTTCAGATGGTTTATATATAGAATAATGGATACCTGGGAGTGATTACAGGCTGGAATCTAATCGAGGGGTTCAGATGGTTAATATATAGAATAATGGATACCTGGGAGTGATTACAGACTGGAATCTAATCGAGGGGTTCAGATGGTTTATATATAGAATAATGGATACCTGGGAGTGATTACAGGCTGGAATCTAATCGAGGGGTTCAGATGGTTTATATATAGAATAATGGATACCTGGGAGTGATTACAGACTGGAATCTAATCGAGGGGTTCAGATGGTTAATATATAGAATAATGGATACCTGGGAGTGATTACAGGCTGGAATCTAATCGAGGGGTTCAGATGGTTAATATATAGAATAATGGATACCTGGGAGTGATTACAGACTGGAATCTAATCGAGGGGTTCAGATGGTTTATATATAGAATAATGGATACCTGGGAGTGATTACAGACTGGAATCTAATCGAGGGGTTCAGATGGTTTATATATAGAATAATGGATACCTGGGAGTGATTACAGACTGGAATCTAATCGAGGGGTTCAGATGGTTTATATATAGAATAATGGATACCTGGGAGTGATTACAGACTGGAATCTAATCGAGGGGTTCAGATGGTTTATATATAGAATAATGGATACCTGGGAGTGATTACAGACTGGAATCTAATCGAGGGGTTCAGATGGTTTATATATAGAATAATGGATACCTGGGAGTGATTACAGACTGGAATCTAATCGAGGGGTTCAGATGGTTAATATATAGAATAATGGATACCTGGGAGTGATTACAGACTGGAATCTAATCGAGGGGTTCAGATGGTTTATATATAGAATAATGGATACCTGGGAGAGATTACAGACTGGAATCTAATCGAGGGGTTCAGATGGTTTATATATAGAATAATGGATACCTGGGAGTGATTACAGGCTGGAATCTAATCGAGGGGTTCAGATGGTTTATATATAGAATAATGGATACCTGGGAGTGATTACAGACTGGAATCTAATCGAGGGGTTCAGATGGTTTATATATAGAATAATGGATACCTGGGAGAGATTACAGACTGGAATCTAATCGAGGGGTTCAGATGGTTTATATATAGAATAATGGATACCTGGGAGTGATTACAGACTGGAATCTAATCGAGGGGTTCAGATAGTTTATATATAGAATAATAGATACCTGGGAGTGATTACAGGCTGGAATCTAATCGAGGGGTTCAGATGGTTTATATATAGAATAATGGATACCTGGGAGTGATTACAGGCTGGAATCTAATCGAGGGGTTCAGATGGTTTATATATAGAATAATAGATACTTGGGAGTGATTACAGGCTGGAATCTAATCGAGGGGTTCAGATAGTTTATATATAGAATAATGGATACCTGGGAGTGATTACAGGCTGGAATCTAATCGAGAGGTTCAGATGGTTTATACATAGAATAATGAATACCTGGGAGTGATTACAGACTGGAATCTAATCGAGGGGTTCAGATGGTTTATATATAGAATAATGGATACCTGGGAGTGATTACAGACTGGAATCTAATCGAGGGGTTCAGATAGTTTATATATAGAATAATGGATACCTGGGAGTGATTACAGACTGGAATCTAATC
Organism: Somniosus microcephalus; assembly: GCF_052327205.1. Taxonomy (NCBI): domain Eukaryota; kingdom Metazoa; phylum Chordata; class Chondrichthyes; order Squaliformes; family Somniosidae; genus Somniosus; species Somniosus microcephalus. Next base: position 228,719,823 of record NC_140995.1, read on the forward strand.
GAGAGGTTCAGATGGTTTATACATAGAATAATGAATACCTGGGAGTGATTACAGACTGGAATCTAATCGAGGGGTTCAGATGGTTTATATATAGAATAATGGATACCTGGGAGTGATTACAGACTGGAATCTAATCGAGAGGTTCAGATGGTTTATACATAGAATAATGGATACCTGGGAGTGATTACAGACTGGAATCTAATCGAGGGGTTCAAATGGTTTATATATAGAATAATAGATACCTGGGAGTGATTACAGACTGGAATCTAATCGAGGGGTTCAGATGGTTTATATATAGAATAATGGATACCTGGGAGTGATTACAGGCTGGAATCTAATCGAGGGGTTCAGATGGTTTATATATAGAATAATGGATACCTGGGAGTGATTACAGACTGGAATCTAATCGAGGGGTTCAGATGGTTTATATTTAGAATAATGGATACCTGGGAGTGATTACAGACTGGAATCTAATCGAGGGGTTCAGATGGTTTATATATAGAATAATGGATACCTGGGAGTGATTACAGGCTGGAATCTAATCGAGAGGTTCAGATGGTTTATATTTAGAATAATGGATACCTGGGAGTGATTACAGACTGGAATCTAATCGAGGGGTTCAGATGGTTTATATATAGAATAATGGATACCTGGGAGTGATTACAGACTGGAATCTAATCGAGAGGTTCAGATGGTTTATATTTAGAATAATGGATACCTGGGAGTGATTACAGACTGGAATCTAATCGAGGGGTTCAGATGGTTTATATATAGAATAATGGATACCTGGGAGTGATTACAGACTGGAATCTAATCGAGGGGTTCAGATGGTTTATATATAGAATAATAGATACCTGGGAGTGATTACAGACTGGAATCTAATCGAGGGGTTCAGATGGTTTATATATAGAATAATAGATACCTGGGAGTGATTACAGACTGGAATCTAATCGAGGGGTTCAGATGGTTTATATATAGAATAATGGATACCTGGGAGTGATTACAGACTGGAATCTAATCGAGAGGTTCAGATGGTTTATATTTAGAATAATGGATACCTGGGAGTGATTACAGACTGGAATCTAATCGAGGGGTTCAGATGGTTTATATATAGAATAATGGATACCTGGGAGTGATTACAGACTGGAATCTAATCGAGGGGTTCAGATGGTTTATATATAGAATAATGGATACCTGGGAGTGATTACAGACTGGAATCTAATCGAGGGGTTCAGATGGTTTATATATAGAATAATGGATACCTGGGAGTGATTACAGACTGGAATCTAATCAAGGGGTTCAGATGGTTTATATATAGAATAATGGATACCTGGGAGTGATTACAGACTGGAATCTAATCGAGGGGTTCAGATAGTTTATATATAGAATAATGGATACCTGGGAGTGATTACAGACTGGAATCTAATCGAGGGGTTCAGATGGTTTATATATAGAATAATGGATACCTGGGAGTGATTACAGACTGGAATCTAATCGAGGGGTTGAGATGGTTTATATATAGAATAATGGATACCTGGGAGTGATTACAGACTGGAATCTAATCGAGGGGTTCAGATGGTTTATATATAGAATAATCGATACCTGGGAGTGATTACAGACTGGAATCTAATCGAGGGGTTCAGATGGTTTATATATAGAATAATGGATACCCGGGAGTGATTACAGACTGGTATCTAATCGAGGGGTTCAGATGGTTTATATATAGAATAATGGATACCTGGGAGTGATTACAGACTGGAATCTAATCGAGGGGTTCAGATGGTTTATATATAGAATAATGGATCCCTGGGAGTGATTACAGGCTGGAATCTAATCGAGGGGTTCAGATGGTTTATATATAGAATAATGGATACCTGGGAGTGATTACAGACTGGAATCTAATCGAGGGGTTCAGATAGTTTATATATAGAATAATGGATACCTGGGAGTGATTACAGAATGGAATCTAATCGAGGGGTTCAGATGGTTTATATATAGAATAATGGATACCTGGGAGTGATTACAGACTGGAATCTAATCGAGGGGTTCAGATGGTTTATATTTAGAATAATAGATACCTGGGAGTGATTACAGACTGGAATCTAATCGAGGGGTTCAGATGGTTTATATATAGAATAATGGATACCTGGGAGTGATTACAGACTGGAATCTAATCGAGGGGTTCAGATGGTTTATATATAGAATAATGGATACCTGGGAGTGATTACAGACTGGAATCTAATCGAGGGGTTCAGATGGTTTATATATAGAATAATGGATACCTGGGAGTGATTACAGACTGGAATCTAATCGAGGGGTTCAGATAGTTTATATATAGAATAATGGATACCTGGGAGTGATTACAGACTGGAATCTAATCGAGGGGTTCAGATGGTTTATATATAGAATAATGGATACCTGGGAGTGATTACAGACTGGAATCTAATCGAGGGGTTCAGATGGTTTATATATAGAATAATGGATACCTGGGAGTGATTACAGACTGGAATCTAATCGAGGGGTTGAGATGGTTTATATATAGAATAATGGATACCCGGGAGTGATTACAGACTGGAATCTAATCGAGGGGTTGAGATGGTTTATATATAGAATAATGGATACCTGGGAGTGATTACAGACTGGAATCTAATCGAGAGGTTCAGATAGTTTATATATAGAATAATGGATACCAGGGAGTGATTACAGACTGGAATCTAATCGAGGGGTTCAGATGGTTTACATATAGAATAATGGATACCTGGGAGTGATTACAGACTGGAATCTAATCGAGGGGTTCAGATGGTTTATATATAGAATAATGGATACCCGGGAGTGATTACAGACTGGAATCTAATCGAGGGGTTCAGATGGTTTATATATAGAATAATGGATACCTGGGAGTGATTACAGACTGGAATCTAATCGAGGGGTTCAGATGGTTTATATATAGAATAATGGATACCTGGGAGTGATTACAGACTGGAATCTAATCGAGGGGTTCTGATGGTTTATATATAGAATAATGGATACCTGGGAGTGATTACAGACTGGAATCTAATCGAGGGGTTCAGATGGTTTATATATAGAATAATGGATACCTGGGAGTGATTACAGACTGGAATCTAATCGAGGGGTTCAGATGGTTTATATATAGAATAATGGATACCTGGGAGTGATTACAGACTGGAATCTAATCGAGGGGTTGAGATGGTTTATATATAGAATAATGGATACCCGGGAGTGATTACAGACTGGAATCTAATCGAGGGGTTCAGATGGTTAATATATAGAATAATGGATACCTGGGAGTGATTACAGACTGGAATCTAATCGAGGGGTTCAGATGGTTTATATATAGAATAATGGATACCTGGGAGTAATTACAGGCTGGAATCTAATCGAGGGGTTCAGGTGGTTAATATATAGAATAATGGATACCCGGGAGTGATTACAGACTGGAATCTAATCGAGGGGTTCAGATGGTTTATATATAGAATAATAGATACCTGGGAGTGATTACAGACTGGAATCTAATCGAGGGGTTCAGGTGGTTAATATATAGAATAATGGATACCTGGGAGTGATTACAGACTGGAATCTAATCGAGGGGTTCAGATGGTTTATATATAGAATAATGGATACCTGGGAGTGATTACAGACTGGAATCTAATCGAGGGGTTCAGATGGTTTATATATAGAATAATGGATACCTGGGAGTGATTACAGACTGGAATCTAATCGAGGGGTTCAGGTGGTTTATATATAGAATAATGGATACCCGGGAGTGATTACAGACTGGAATCTAATCGAGGGGTTCAGATGGTTTATATATAGAATAATGGATACCTGGGAGTGATTACAGACTGGAATCTAATCGAGGAGTTCAGATGGTTTATATATAGAATAATGGATACCTGGGAGTGATTACAGACTGGAATCTAATCGAGGGGTTCAGGTGGTTTATATATAGAATAATGGATACCTGGGAGTGATTACAGACTGGAATCTAATCGAGGGGTTCAGGTGGTTTATATATAGAATAATGGATACCCGGGAGTGATTACAGACTGGAATCTAATCGAGGGGTTCAGATGGTTTATATATAGAATAATGGATACCTGGGAGTGATTACAGACTGGAATCTAATCGAGGGGTTCAGCTGGTTTATATATAGAATAATGGATACCTGGGAGTGATTACAGACTGGAATCTAATCGAGGGGTTCAGCTGGTTTATATATAGAATAATGGATACCTGGGAGTGATTACAGACTGGAATCTAATCGAGGGGTTCAGATGGTTTATATATAGAATAATGGATACCTGGGAGTGATTACAGACTGGAATCTAATCGAGGGGTTCAGCTGGTTTATATATAAAATAATGGATACCTGGGAGTGATTACAGGCTGGAATCTAATCGAGGTGTTCAGATAGTTTATATATAGAATAATGGATACCTGGGAGTGATTACAGGCTGGAATCTAATCGAGGGGTTCAGCTGGTTTATATATAGAATAATGGATACCTGGGAGTGATTACAGGCTGGAATCTAATCGAGGGGTTCAGGTGGTTAATATATAGAATAATGGATACCCGGGAGTGATTACAGACTGGAATCTAATCGAGGGGTTCAGATGGTTTATATATAGAATAATGGATACCTGGGAGTGATTACAGACTGGAATCTAATCGAGGGGTTCAGATGGTTAATATATAGAATAATGGATACCCGGGAGTGATTACAGACTGGAATCTAATCGAGGGGTTCAGATGGTTTATATATAGAATAATGGATACCTGGGAGTGATTACAGGCTGGAATCTAATCGAGGGGTTCAGGTGGTTAATATATAGAATAATGGATACCCGGGAGTGATTACAGACTGGAATCTAATCGAGGGGTTCAGATGGTTAATATATAGAATAATGGATACCCGGGAGTGATTACAGACTGGAATCTAATCGAGGGGTTCAGGTGGTTAATATATAGAATAATGGATACCCGGGAGTGATTACAGGCTGGAATCTAATCGAGGGGTTCAGGTGGTTAATATATAGAATAATGGATACCCGGGAGTGATTACAGGCTGGAATCTAATCGAGGGGTTCAGGTGGTTAATATATAGAATAATGGATACCCGGGAGTGATTACAGACTGGAATCTAATCGAGGAGTTCAGATGGTTTTTATATAGAATAATGGATACCTGGGAGTGATTACAGACTGGAATCTAATCGAGGGGTTCAGATGGTTTATATATAGAATAATGGATACCTGGGAGTGATTACAGACTGGAATCAAATCGAGGGGTTCAGATGGTTTATATATAGAATAATGGATACCCGGGAGTGATTACAGACTGGAATCTAATCGAGAGGTTCAGATGGTTTTTATATAGAATAATGGATACCTGGGAGTGATTACAGACTGGAATCTAATCGAGGGGTTCAGATGGTTTATATATAGAATAATGGATACCTGGGAGTGATTACAGACTGGAATCTAATCGAGGGGTTCAGATGGTTTATATATAGAATAATGGATACCTGGGAGTGATTACAGGCTGGAATCTAATCGAGGGGTTCAGATGGTTTTTATATAGAATAATGGATACCTGGGAGTGATTACAGACTGGAATCAAATCGAGGGGTTCAGATGGTTTATATATAGAATAATGGATACCTGGGAGTGATTACAGACTGGAATCTAACTGAGTTTAGAAGTTTCGACTGTGTTGTCAGTTATTTATAAACTATGCTGTGAATGTCTTGACGTAGCTTTATTCAATTTTCTCTTGGGGGAGGTGGGATGGGCATTGCTGTGGCCAGTGTGCGCTGGGCTGTCAATACTAGATGATGTCAATACTGCTGAACTAATGTCTGCAATATAATTATTGCAAATTGATTGAGTCACAGTCAGCAGTTCATTTCCAGGAAATCGCACCTCAGTGGACACTATATAATCAATAACCGTGTTCTAAATTATAGAACGATTCAGCACAGAAGGAGACCATTCGGCCCATCGTGCCAGTGCTGTCCAATTGGCCCCACTCCCCTAAGTAAAATCAAACGTTATCTGCTGTTGCTCCCGTCTTTTCAGAGCGAGAGAACTTTTGCAAACGGACATGGTCTGCGCGCCCCCTTTAAAACAGTAAAAGTTGTTTGATCAAACAGCTCGGATGTTTAAATAGAGGGGCGGAGATCACATGGCCCAGAGGTTGCCAGCGCCTCAGGGGTACCGCCTCTACACCGCCCGACCAATGGCCGAGGGAGCTTACTCGACATGCACTCGAGTCATTCGAGACAGCTCATTTCATCAGACGGAAAAGGGAAAGAGTGAAAGGCGCAGAGACAGAGAGAGGCCAAGAAAGCAGAGACGGTATATACAAGCAGAAGAACATTAATTGATAAAACATCAAAGGCAAGGAAAGGCTGAGTTTATTCCCTGTTGCATTTTGATGCTGCCTCGTGTGTTCTTGACTTTCCCTCAGATCAGACCAAATATTTAACTTTGAGTAAAGGAGATCTGCTTTAAGCTTTATTTTGAAATGATATTCCGAGTTTACTTGATCTAAGCGATTTATCTCTCCAGGATGGTTCCTCTCTCTGGACTTCAGTCTCTCTGAACCCCCTCCTCGTTGCTCATCCCCCCTCGACAGTCGGGATCATTGTTCTCCACTGGACCCTCTCCAAAGTTTGTATAAGGGTTTTTTTTTACAGCTTGGAATCTAGAAATGAACACAGCAGGGATAAAATAACAAGTCAGACAAGAAAGACCAGGCAGTGGGAGCTAGAGGTGAGATGTGGAAAGAGAGAGGGAGACAGGTAGAGAGAGAGGAAAGGGGAAAATCATGAGGCAGGGAGGAAAGACAGAGACAGCAAAACAAGTGGAGACACAGATACACCGGGAGAAACAGAATGCAACAGAGAGAGAGGAGGGAGTGGAGCGATGCAAGTGTAGAAATCAGTGCCAGTAATATTAAAGACTCAATACATTTCCAATGATATTCTTTTGTCAGAGGCATTAACCCATTTAAAATGAACAGCTTAAAGCCTCTGATACAACAGTGGACATGGGGAATGTCCAAAATACACATTAAACATTCATCTGCTGATATCAGCCACGGTAATTCTTGGCAATGGAGGGACAGATACAGAGAGAAAGAAAGAACACAGATGGCAAGTGAAACAGAGATAGGAGAGACAGATTATATATATATATATATATATATATATAGAGAGAGATGAACAGGCAAACAGACTCATACAGATACAGAGAGGAGAAATACAGACAGCGAGAAACAGAGATAGGAGAGACAGAGGTATATTTAGAGAGGCAGGTGGACAGACCGATACAGATACAGAAAGAAAGAGCCTAGGCTGCAAGAGAAACCGATGATAGAGTCACATTGTATATATAGAGAGAGAGACGGAGAAACTGTACAGATACAGAGAGGGCAGACAAAGAGGAGCGACAGCAAGAAATTGTTCTGCTCTCCATATTAAAAGGATAGAGAGGCACTGGAAAAGGTGCAAAAAAGGATTTACTAGAATGATACCAGAACCGAGAGGAAAGATTGAACAGACTGAGGCTCTATTCTCTAGAAAAGAGAAGGTTGAGGGGGTGACCTGATAGAGGTCACAAGATTATGAAGGGTTTGATAGAGTAGATGTCGAGATGTTTCCACTTGCGGGCGAGGCCAGAACTGGGGCCATAAATCTAAGATAGTCACTAATAAATCCAGTAGGGAATTCAGGAGAAACTTCTTTACCCAGAGAGTGGTGAGAATGTGGAACTCGCTGCCACAGGGAGTAGTGGAGGCGAATAGCGGAGATGAATTTAAGGGGAAGCTAGATAAACACATGAGGGAGAAAGGAATAGAAGGGTGTGTTGATGGGGTTGGATGAATTGGGGTGGGAGGAGGTTCGTGGGGAGCATGAACACCGGCATAGACCGGTTGGGCCGAATGGCCTGTTTCTGTGCTGTGCATACCAGGGAATTCCAATTCAAACACACATTGAGATTCATGGGGCCGGCCGGATTGTTCAACCTATCAGACGATACCCAGCGCCAGACATTTTCAGGGAGCAGCTGGCATTCTATGTACAGGCCACAATAAGATACTGAACCTGCAATGGCTATTGCCCATGGAGTTACTCCCTCTGCTTCTGATCTCTTCTACAACACCATGACATCAGTAGAGTGTGCATCACCTTCACCGCAGTAAGTCCCTCTCACCTTTATTCCTTCACCCCATCCACATACACACACAAACATCTTTATTCAACATTTCATAAAACCATGGACACCTCCACACAGAAGGAATCCATTCCGCCCTTTCCTGCCCCTCCCTCCATGCCAGTGCTACGCTCCAATCCCATTTCCCTCCCTTGCCCCGGTGCCCTTTAATATTTATTCTTCAAGTCTTAGTCTAATTCCTTCAATTGACTTGTCTTCAATAGCCCATTTGTGGTAATGTACTTCATACCCTGACAACCCTTTGCATAAAAATGTACTGAAACGTAGACATGCATAGAAGTTGCAAAGCAGAAACAGGCCATTCGGCCCACCCAATCCATGTCAGGCTTTCCCCTCCACTCCAGCCAATAGTCCAGATCACATTGACCCGCCCTGTTCCCATTTCCCTTTCATCCCCTTTTCCTTCATTGCCACCCCCTGTACCCAATGTAACCTTGAATGTTCTAACCTTCCTCTTTTACTCCTGATACTAATTCTCCCCTTGTTAACCTGCGGAGATATCTTTCACTCTTTACTCTCAAACCCTTTCTTCGGTAATTAAAGAATCAATATTATTATTGTTCGAGAACAAAACAGCAAATTGAACAAAATCAAAACTAGCTGTGAAAAGACTGTACCTTGGACCCGCAGTCGCCGCCTAGCTCACATGCCTATACATGAGCGTTGCCCTTTTAAGAATAGGCACTCAATCCAACTTTCGCTTTTAAAATCTCGTTCTTATTTCCACACGCTGGGTTTAGTTTCAGGAGTTGCCGAGAAGGCAAGGCAAGGTTGATAGACTGCAGAGGCTCCCTCTGTGAGACGCTGGGTCTTACCAATAATCCAATAGGTGGGGAACATTGGAAATGCTGGACGAGAAAAGGACAGCGGTCCACCCAATTCACTTTCTACCATCCTGGCAGTCGCATGATACAACGATCATGGAGTTGTCGATTTATCATGGCAATCAATCTCTATCAATTACCTGCCCAGAGCCAGAATCCGAGCTGGGGGAAATCCCCAGTGTCCTTAGGAGAGCTTTGGGAACCTGAGGTCCGCGGTCACCTGTTGCTCCCGAGCATGCTGCACCTCCAATTACTCCTGTCCTGCATCCCAAAACCTTACTTACCGAAAGAAATCGATCTCATTCGGATTTGGAATGTATCGACACAACCTGTAATAAACAATTGAAGCCCAAGTAGATCAATTTCCCCAGACCAATGTCCAGAACTGTCACCGCACAGATGATTCTAAAATTCGGATTTTTCTGGGGGGTTAAGGGAATAACTCCCCAACTTTTTTTTCTCAATAACGAGCAGACGACAAGCGATCAAACGATTGGCAACGCCCATCAGTGCAGAGAGTTACTCTATTGGCGGAGCAGTGAGTGTTCAATTGGACCAGAGAGAGAGTGAGAGAGGGAACCAGCGCAGTTAAACTCAGCGAGACTGGCAGTCGGATTACCAACACAAGGCGTTCGAGAGCCCACTTCCAACCCAGTACTTTTTCCCCCCTCCTCCCCATAATTCTATAAATACATATACAGATTTTTTTTTTGTTGGAATTGCTTCTCCTTCGGTGCTGGATTTGTTTTTCTTGCTCCAACTACAGCAGAGGATCTTGGATTTGAATTTTCATGACATATATTTATCAAGAATTTTTTTTTCTTTTTTTTTGAAAACAAGTTGTGGGCTTCAACCAGCCAGCCAGCCAACCAACCGTCCCCCTCGCTCCCCTGCAAGAGCAGAGGACAAGCAGCTGTCTGAACAGGAGCGGATCGCTCGTGTGTGTTTGTGTGTATGTGTCTGTCTGTGAGAGAGAAAGTCTGTGCAATCAACTTCGTCTTTGCAGTTGGCCAGCCGAAGACGTGTGTGTAGAGAAAGAGAGAAACACACACACACACTCAGAGGAGAGTGAAAAAAATTAAGAGGGTCGATGGTGTTTTCCCCACACAGGAGGGATGTTACATTGAGAACAGAGGATTGAACGCGGGAGAACAGAAGTGGAAGAGAGAGAGAGACCGGGAGGGGGAAAAAACCCGAAACTGTTACACACAGGAGATCGGCGTACTTGCTCGAAACCCCTTGGCAGTAAAACATTACAAGAGATCGTGATATTGCAACAAGAACGATTCTATTTGTTTTTACAACCCTCCAAAAACAGACACGGGCCGTGGAGTACGATGACGACAGTCTGCTTATAGCGCGCAGACTCTTTTCAATATTGCTTTTTAATTTTTTTTCAAAAGTCTAACGCAATCAAGAAAGTTCCTCTCGTCGTATTTCTGGTGGGATACAATATAACCGAGCGACCATGAACTCGCTCCTCAGTTTATTCAACTGCTTTCTGGCCGCTCTGCTGTACTTTCACAGTGCTAAGGTAAGTCCCACTCTCCGGATATATAGAGAGATTTATTTATTACCCTAATGATTAATAATTGAATATATTATATATTTGTTATTGTTAAATTATTGTACAGCAGCACGTGTGAGTTGCAGAGCCGGTTTGACACCGGCTGGAGGGGAGGGCAAGTAATGATGAAATTGATAATATTGTTCAATTTCACTTTCTCTCTTCACTCTCCCTCTCTCCCCCTGTTTCTCTCCCTCTCTGTCTCTCTTTCCCCTTCTCCCTCTCACCCTTTCTCTGTCTCTCCCTCTCCCTCTCTCTCACCCTGTCTCCGTCTCTCTCCTTCTCTACCTCTCTCTCTCTCTCACACCCTCTCTCTCTCTCCTTCTCTACCTCTCGCTCTCTCTCACCCTCTCTCCTTCTCTACCTCTCTCACCCTCTCTCTCTCCTTCTCTACCTCTCTCACCCTCTCTCTGTCTCTCCCTATGTCTCTCTCACCCTCTGTCTCTCTCCTTCTCTCCCTCTCACTGTCTCTCTCCTTCTCTACCTCTCTCTCCCTCTCCCTCTCTCCCCCGCTGTCTCTCTTATCCTCTCTCCGTCTCTCCTTTTCCCCTCTCACCCTCTCTCTGTCTCCTTCTCCAGCTCTCTCTCCCTCTGTCTCTCTCACCCTCTCTCATCCTCTCTCCTTCTCTCCCTCTGTCTCTCTCCTTCCCTACCTCTCTTTCCCTCTGTCTCTCTCCTTCCCTACCTCTCTCTCCCTCTCCCTGATTCTCTCTGCCTCTCTCTCTCTCTCCCTCTCTTTCTCCTGCTCTCTCCCCACACACACACCAACCAGAGTTTGACCAGATTTAACCCTGGTTGCTGCGGTTTGACTCGCAGACCGAATTGCGGCTGAACGGACCCGGTCTCCGGAGAGAGGGAGGGAGGGAAACTTATTTGTCTATTCATGTACTCTCCTCCCCCCCTCACCCCCCGCCACATCTTGTAAGACAATGATGTGACTACCTACTTAAAAGGGAAATATTCGCGCGTTTGGATACGTTTAAAAAAAAACAATAAATTCAGGACGGCAAACTCCACAGCTGCCTAGTGTGTCCCGCGCAGTGACAAGTCCCTTTCATAAAGTTTGATATTTTTTACAAAAAATCTCAGGGGGCTGTTGCCAGCTCTGATCCTCCCTCTCCCCCTCTCCCTCTCCCCCTCCTTCTCCCTCTCCCCCTCCTTCTCCCTCTCCCCCTCCTTCTCCCCCTCCTTCTCCCTCCCCCTCCTTCTCCCTCTCCCCCTCCTTCTCCCTCTCCCCCTCCTTCTCCCTCTCCCCCTCCTTCTCCCTCTCCCCCTCCTTCTCCCTCTCCCCCTCTCTGCCTGACCCTGAAAACGGGTTGAGATCACGAATTGGACCACGGGTTTCGGAGACTTTCCACCTTTGCCCAGAGCCGCTTGCAGCTTCCAGGCTTGTGAAGGAGATGGGCGGGCGGGCGGGGGGGGGCGGGATTCTCAGACAGGCTCTGTAAAGCAGTGATTGGAGTCATTTCTATGAAAGCCGTGAGACGGGAGGCGGTGACTATTAATTATTATTGTTTCTGGGAGGGGGGAAAGAGATGCTGATTTACATTCAAATCCTTCAGTAATCTGCACATTTCCATAGAGAGCCGCCGGCTGAGCATCACAGCTCCGCGCCTGACCGGACTGTTAATGCCCATCATTACTAGTTAAAGGGCACGGAATAGACACACAGGGAGACAGACCCCGAGACAGACATCGAAACACGCAAACTGGCTAATACACTCACTCATACACTGCCACACTTATACACACTCACACACACACTGCCACACTTATACACACTCACACACACACTGCCACACTTATACACACTCACACACACACTGCCACACTTATACACACTCACACACACACTGCCACACTTATACACACACACACACTGCCACACTTATACACACTCACTCACACACTGCCACACTTATACACACTCACACACACACTGCCACACTTATACACACTCACTCACACACTGCCACACTTATACACACTCACACACACACTGCCACACTTATACACACTCACACACACACTGCCACACTTATACACACTCACTCACACACTGCCACACTTATACACACTCACTCACACACTGCCACACTTATACACACTCACACACACACTTACACACACACTCACACTCTCACTCACACACACACACACACTCTCACACTCACACACACTGCCACACTTATACACACTCACACAAACACTCTCACTCAAACACACTCTCACTCACACACACAGTCACACTTACACACACACTCACACACACTGTCACACACTCTCATACACACTCTCACACTCTCACTCTCACACACACTGCCACACTTATACACACTCAACCACACCCTCACACACACACTGTCACACACTCACACACACTCTCTCATGCACACACACTCGCACACACTGCCACACTTATACACGCTCTCACACACACTCAAACACACACTCACACACACTGTCACACACACACTCACGCACTCACACACACACACTTATACACTCTCACACACACTCAAACACACCTTCACACTCACACACTGTCACACACACTCTCATACTTATACACACACTCTCACACACACTGCCACACTCACACACACTCTCACTCACTCACACACACACTGCCACACTCACACACACTCTCACATACTTTCACACACACACTCACATACACACTGTCATATTTATACACATGCTCATACACACTCTCACACATTGTCACTTATATAAAGGCACACACACTTATAACCACATTCACACACACTTATACACACACTCTCTCACACTCACTTATATACACAGTCACACACACACTTATACACACACTTACATATATATATGCACAGACACACTTATACACACACTTACATATATATATGCACAGACACACTTATACACACACACACACAATAAACGGACACAGAAATAAATACAAATAAAGAGACACTCATGAGACCAGACAGACGTCTGCCGAGACAGACAACCTTTCAAAAGTGTGACTGATGCTGTTTTTGCACTTGTCTCTCATTCTGTCTACCCCCTCCCTCCCGCTGCCTCATTCCGTCTATCCCCTTCTATTTTGTCCCTACATTTCTCCATCCCCCTGTCTCTTTCCCTTTCCACCTATTTCTCTCTCTCCGATTCTCTGTTGAATTCCCCTTTTCCCTTTCTGTTTCTCCACCCGTTTCAATCTCTATTTGTCCCTTTACTTCTCCCTCGCCACCCATCCATCTATCTCTTCCCCCGGACTCTCCATTTCTCCCTCTCCCTCCACCTCCACCTGTTTCTCCCTCTTTCTATCTATCTATTCGCCCACCGACTTGTTTTCGACACGTCCAATGTTTGAACGACCAGTGAAAGCGGCAACCTCTCTGCCTGAAACTTTCACCCCTCTCCAGCTTGCGACACACGTTGAGCCCAAGTGCAGCAGGTGCCGCTCTTCGGCGATGGTTAATGTTACACTGAAGACATTCTTGACAATTATTGCCTGTTCCTTGACTAAATATTTTCTCCCGCTCTCTCTCTCTCTCTTCAATGATTATTATTCCTGCGAGTAAATCAATATTTTTGTATAAAGTCCGTGATGTCGAAATGTGAAATCAGGAGGTCGCATTTCAAAATAAATAACTGAATCCCCCTTTGACCTGGGTTCATGATCTAGTCACTCCTCCCGCCCTTGTGCTGCCGCCAATTTTTGTTTAGAAGTGAACTTTTTTTTAAGTAAACTGAGGTTCGCTGAAATGTTTGGTTGTCACGCCCGGCCAACTTAAAAATATATCTTGTAAAAAAAAGCAGGAACAAGATATTGTCAGAGAGGTCTGAATATTAATTCTCGGCCATGTGAATCCTGGAATTGTATCTATCATTTCTTTTGAAAAAAATGAATAAGATAAAATACTTGAGCAATGTGCAGGGCTCTGGGGAAAGAGCTGGGGAGTGGGGCCAATTGGAGAGCTCTTTCAGAGAGCTAGCACAGGCAGGGTGGGCCGAATGGCCTGCTGCTGTGCTGTGTCATTCTATAAGTCATTTTTGTTAAGGGGTTAAAAATACAAATAGTGTAAAATAATCCACATTTCTGGAAATCAAGCCATTGGCAAACCTGTTGCAGACTGGAACCTTTATGTTTGTCCAGTATGTTTGCAATGCGTCCTTTTTTTTGTCTGTGTGTTCTTTTGCTGCCACCTCGTTTAATAAATGACAGCCTGGGGTGAATGCCAATGCCTTTTTTTAACTATTTATCATCTCTCTTCCCTCCTCTGTTTTATTTTTTGCTCTGTAGACGGCGCACATCCCCAGCGAGGGACCTCGAAGGAACGAAGGTAACGAACTGTTGCATGTAACGAACGATTGCGGTAATTTCAGACCAAACGTTATCTATTTCCCTCCCCACCCTCGACCCTCCTGTTGAAATGAGACAGATTCGCGTTTGAATCACTGGCGGCTCCAGATTGCTCAGCACGGGATTAGATTGCCACCTGCTGGTCACTGGCAGAAGCACGGCTGCCAGCCTGTATTCCCCTCCCCTCCCCTCCCCCCCCCCCCCCCCCCCCCCAAGGCTTCGCTGGGATGTTCATTATCTGTATCTGGTATCCAGAGGCGGTGGTGGTGAAGAGGCCTTTTGGGCTATTTAAAGAGCCACTATTTCCATGAATTGGTATCTGGCAAACTGGTTGTAAGCACAATTGTGTCAAAGATTTCATATGAGGGCAGTGTAACCGACACAGGGCTGTTCCCATTTCCCCAAATCCCCGTCACCTCCAAAGAAATTATTTGGCATTCACTTGAGTACGGAGTCGGCAACTTCTGGTTGGGCATCGGCGCCAGTAACGTTGCGCTAAACCTTTAGAAATCACTGGTTAGGCCTCAGCTGGAGTGTTGTGTCCAATTCTGGGCACCGTCCTTTAGGAAGGATGGCAAGGCCTTAGAGAGAGTTCAGAGGAGATTTAGTAGAATGGTACCAGGAATCAGGGACTTCAGTTATGTGGAGAGACTGGAGCAGCTGGGGTTGTTGGGCAGAGAAGGTTAAGGAAAGATTAACAGTGGTGTTCAAAATTATGAGGGGTTGCGATTGAGTAAATAAGGCAAAACTGTTTCCAATATCAGGTGGCTTGACAGAAAGGGATCGGGGCGTATGAGAGACTGAGTGGTATATGGCATTTTTCATGAGTTGGACACTGTTCAAATGCCGTGCTCTCTGGAGATTTTGCTTCAATGTAAAGCTGTATTGGTTGCGTTCTGATGTAAGATGCGCTGATTAATTCCAAATTATCATCGAGCACACAAGATTCATTACAGACAGGTAGTGATACTGTAAGAGGTACTGATACTGGTACAGACACTTACACTTGTACAGGTACTGATACTGGTACAGACACTGATACTGGTACAGGCTCTGACACTTGTACAGGTACTGCCACTTGTACAGGTACTGATACTGGTACAGACACTGATACTGGTACAGACACTGATACTGGTACAGGCACTTATACTGGTACAGTCACTGATACTGGTACAGACACTGATACTGGTACAGACACTGATACTGGTACAGACACTAATACTGGTACAGTCACTGATACTGGTACAGACACTGATACTGGTACAGACACTGATACTGGTACAGACACTGATACTGGTACAGTCACTGATACTGGTAAAGACACTGATACTGGTACAGACACTGATACTGGTACAGTCACTGGTACAGGTACAGGTACTGATACTGGTACAGTCACTGACACTGGTACAGGCACTGATACTGGTACAGACACTGATACTGGTACAGGTACTGATACTGGTACAGACAATGATACTGGTACATGCAATGATACTGGTACAGACACTGATACTGGTACAGACACTGATACTGGTACAGACACTGATACTGATACAGGCACTGATACTGGTACAGGCACTGATACAGGTACAGGCACTGATACTGATACAGACACTGACACTGGTACAGGTACTGATACTGGTACAGTCACTGATACTGGTACAGACACTGATATTGGTACAAACACTGATACTGGTACAGGCATTGATACCGGTATAGACACTGATACTGGTACAGTCACTGATAATGGTACAGACACTGATACTGGTACAGTCACTGACACTGGTACAGACACTGATAATGGTACAGACACTGATACTGGCATAGACACTGATACTGGTACAGGTACTGATACTGGTAGAGACATTGATACTGGTACAGGTACTGATACTGGTACAGACACTGATACTGGTACAGTCACTGTTACTGGTACAGACACTGATACTGGTACAGGCACTGATACTGGTAAAGGCACTGATACTGGTACAGTCGCGGATACTGTTACAGACAGTGATACAGGTACAGACACTGATACTGGTGCAGATACTGATACTGGTTCAGACACTGATACTGGTGCAGACACTGATACTGGTACAGTCACTGGTACTGGTACAGACGCTGATAATGGTACAGGCACTGATACTGGTACAGGCACTGATACTGGTACAGGCACTGATACTGGTGCAGACACTGATACTGGTACAGGCACTTATACTGGTACAGACACTGATACTGGTACAGACACTGATACTGGTACAGTCACTGATACTGGTACAGACACTGATACTGGTACAGACACTGATCCTGGTACAGTCACTGATACTGGTACAGGTACTGATACTGGTACAGTCACTGATACTGGTACAGGCACTGATACTGGTACAGATACTGATACTGGCACAGTCACTGATAATGGTACAGACACTGATACTGGTATAGACACTGATACTGGTACAGGTACTGATACTGGTAGAGACACTGATACTGGTACAGACACTGATACTGGTACAGACACTGATACTGGTACAGTCACTGTTACTGGTACAGACACTGATACTGGTACAGGCACTGATACTGGTACAGACACTGATACTGGTACAGACACTGATACTGGTAAAGGCACTGATACTGGTACAGTCACTGACACTGTTACAGTCACTGATACAGGTACAGACACTGATACTGGTACAAACACTGATACTGGTGCAGACACTGATACTGGTACAGTCACTGGTACTGGGACAGACGCTGATACTGGTACAGACACTGATATTGGTACAAACACTGATACTGGTACAGGCATTGATACCGGTATAGACACTGATACTGGTACAGTCACTGATAATGGTACAGACACTGATACTGGTACAGTCACTGACACTGGTACAGACACTGATAATGGTACAGACACTGATACTGGTATAGACACTGATACTGGTACAGACACTGATACTGGTACCGACAGTAATACTGATACAGACACTGATACTAGTACAGGCAGCGATACTGGTACAGACACTGATACTGGTACAGGCACTGATACTGGTACAGACACTGATACTGGTACAGGCACTGATACTGGTACAGGCACTGATACTGATACAGACACTGATACTGGTACAGGTACTGATACTGGTACAGTCACTGATAATGGTACAGACACTGATACTGGTACAGACACTGATACTTGTACAGGCATTGATACTGGTACAGACACTGATACTGGTAGAGTCACTGATACTGTTACAGAGACTGATACTGGTACAGACACTGACACTGGTACAGACACTGATAATGGTACAGACACTGATACTGGTATAGACACTGATACTGGTACAGGTACTGATACTGGTAGAGACACTGATACTGGTACAGGTACTGATACTGGTACAGACACTGATACTGGTACAGACACTGATACTGGTACAGTCACTGTTACTGGTACAGACACTGATACTGGTAAAGGCACTGATACTGGTACAGTCGCTGATACTGTTACAGACAGTGATACAGGTACAGACACTGATACTGGTACAGACACTGATACTGGTGCAGACACTGATACTGGTACAGTCACTGATACTGGTACAGGTACTGATACTGGTACAGACACTGATACTGGTACAGACACTGATACTGGTACAGTCACTGATACTGGTACAGACACTGATACTGGTACAGACACTGATACTGGTACAGACACTGATACTGGTACAGACACTGATACTGGTACAGTCACTGATACTGGTACAGACACTGATACTAGTACAGGCACTGATACTGGTAGAGACACTGATACTGGTAAATACACTGATACTGGTACACTGATACTGGTACGGACACTGATACTGGTACAGACACTGATACTGGTACAGTCACTGATACTGGTACAGAAATTGATACTTGTACAGTCACTGATACTGGCACAGTCACTGATACTGGTACAGACACTGATACTGGTACAGACACTGATACTTGTACGGACACTGATACTGGTTCAGCTCCTGGTACTGGTAGAGACACTTATACTGGTATAGTCACTGATACTGGTACAGACACTGATACTGGTACAGACACTGATACTGGTACAGACACTTATACTGGTACAGGTACTGATACTGGTACAGACACTGATACTGGCACAGTCACTGATAATGGTACAGACACTGATACTGGTACAGACACTGATACTGGTACAGGCATTGATACTGGTACAGTCACTGATACTGTTACAGACACTGATACAGGTACAGACATTGATACTGGTGCAGACACTGATACTGGTACAGACACTGATACTGGTGCAGTCACTGGTGCTGGTACAGATGCTGATACTGGTACAGGCACTGATACTGGTACAGGCACTGATACTGGTACAGGCAGAGATACTGGTACAGACACTGATACTCGTACAGTCACTGATACTGGTACAGACACTGATACTGGTACAGGTACTGATACTGGTACAGACACTGATACTGGTACAGACACTGATACTGGTACCGACAGTAATACTGATACAGACACTGGTACTGGTACAGGCAGAGATACTGGTACAGACACTGATACCGGTACAGGTACTGATACCGGTACAGGCACTGATACTGGTACAGACACTGATACTGGTACAGGCAGCGATACTGGTACAGTCACTGATACTGGTACAGACACTGATACTGGTACAAGTACTGATACTGGTACAGTCACTGATACTGGTACAGACACTGATATTGGTACAGACACTGATACTGGTACAGACACTGATACTGGTACAGGCACTGATACTGGTACAGTCACTGATACTGGTACAGACACTGATACTGGTACACTGATACTGGTACAGACACTGATACTGGTACAGGCAGCAATACTGGTACAGACACTGATACGGGTACAGTCACTGATACTGGTACAGACACTGATACTGGTACAGATACTGGTACAGGTACTGATCCTGGCACAGACACTGATACTGGTACAGTCACTGATACTGGTACAGACACTGATACTGGTACAGGCACTGATACTAGTAAATACACTGATACTGGTACACTGATACTGGTACAGACACTGATACTTGTACAGTCACTGATACTGGCACAGTCACTGATACTGGCACAGTCACTGATACTGGTACAAACACTGATACTGGTACAGACACTGATACTGGTACAGTCACAGATACTGGTACAGACACTGATACTGGTACAGGTACTGATACTGGTAGAGACACTGATACTGGTACAATCACTGATACTGGTACAGACACTGGTACTGGTACAGACACTGATACTGGTATAGGCACTGATACTGGTACGGACACTTATACTGGTACAGTCACTGATACTGGTACAGACACTGATACTTGTACAGTCACTGATAATGGTACAGACACTGATACTGGTATAGGCACTGATACTGGTACAGACACTGATACTGGTATATACACTGATACTGGTACACTGATACTGGTACAGACACTGATACTGGTACAGGCAGCGATACTGATACAGGTACTGATACTGGTACAGACACTGATACTGGCACAGTCACTGATAATGGTACAGACACTGATATTGGTACAGGCACTGATACTTGTACAGACACTGATACTGGTACAGTCATTGATACTGGTACAGACACTGATACTGGTACAGGCAGCGATACTGGTACAGTCACTGATACTGGTACAGGCACTGATACTTGTACAAGTACTGATACTGGTACAGGTACTGATATTGGTACAGACATTGGTACTGGTACAGGCATTGATACTGGTACAGACACTGATACTGGTACAGGGACTGATACTGTTACACACACTGATACTGGTACAGGCACTGATACTTGTACAGACACTGATACTGGTACAGACACTGAAACTGGTACAGTCATTGATACTGGTACAGGCACTGATGCTGGTACAGACACTGATACTGTTACAATCTCTGATACTGGTACAGCACTGCTACTGGTACAGACACTGATACTGGTACAGGCAGCGATACTGGTACAGTCACTGATACTGGTACAGACACTGATACTGGTACAAGTACTGATACTGGCACAGTCACTGATACTGGTACAGTCACTGATACTGGTACAGACACTGATATTGGTACAGACACTGATACTGGTAGAGTCACTGATACTGGTACAGGCACTGATACTGGTACAGAAACTGATACTGGTACAGACACTGATATTGGTACAGACACTGATACTGGTACAGGCACTGATACTGGTACAGGCACTGATACTGGTACAGGTACTGATACTGTTACAGGCACTGATACTGGTACAGACACTGATGCTGGTACAGACACTGATACTGGTGCAGACACCTATACTGGTACAGTCACTGATACTGGTACAGTCACTGATACTGGTACAGGTATTGATATTGGTAGAGACATTGGTACTGGTTTAGGTACTGACATTGGTACAGGCATTGATACTGGTACAGACATTGATACTGGTACAGGTACTGATACTGGTACAGGCACTGATACTGGTACAGGCACTGATACTGGTACAGACACTGATACTGGTACAGACACTGATACTGGTACAGACACTGATACTGGTAGAGTCACTGATACTGGTACAGGCACTGATACTGGTACAGAAACTGATACTGGTACAGACACTGATATTGGTACAGACACTGATACTGGTACAGGCACTGATACTGGTACAGGTATTGATATTGGTAGAGACATTGGTACTGGTTTAGGTACTGGCATTGGTACAGGCATTGATACTGGTACAGACATTGATACTGGTACAGGTACTGATACTGGTACAGGCACTGATACTGGTACAGGCACTGATACTGGTACAGACACTGATACTGGTACAGACACTGATACTGGTACAGTCAATGATACTGGTACAGACACTGATACTGGTACAGGCACTGATACTGGTACAGTCACTGATACTGGTACAGTCACTGATACTGGTACATCCACTGATACTGGTACAGACACTGATACTGGTACAGACACTGATACTGGTACAGTCACTGATACTGGTACAGTCACTGATACTGGTACAGACACTGATACTGGTGCAGTCACTGACACTGTTACATGCACTGATACTGGTACAGTCACTGATACTGATACTGGTACATGCACTGATACTGTTGCAGTGTGGGAAACGTGGCAGCCAACTTGCGCACAGCAGGGTCCCACAAACAGAAAATGATAATAACCAAATAATCTGTTTTTTGAGGGATAAATAGTGGCCAGGACACCTGGGATAACCCCCCTGCTCTTGTTCGAAATAGTGCCATGGGATCTTTTACATCCACCTGAGAGAGCAGCTAGAGCCTCGGTTTAACATCTCATTTGAAGGACGGCACCTCCGGCAGTGCAGCACTCCCTCAGCACCGCACTGGAGTGCCAGTCTAGCTTTATGTGCTCAAGTCCCTGGAGTGGGACTCTGAACCCACAACCGTCTAACTCAGAGGCGAGTGTGCTACCCACTGAGCCATGGCTGGCACTATAGGGAAAGAAATCTGCCGTCCTTACCCGGTCTGGCCTCTCCGTGACTCCAGACCCACAGCAACCTGGTTGACTCTTCACTGCCCTCGGAAATGGCCTAGCAAGACACTCAGTTGTACCAAACCGCAACAACATGGACTGCAGCGGTTGAAGAAGGTGGCTCACCACTACCTTCACAAGAGAACTTAAGGATAGGCAATAAAGGGCGGCCTTGCCAGCGATGCCCACATCCCATGAACGAATCAAAAAAAACACTGTAAAAGCCATCTCATTAAATTTTAAAATGAAATTCATTGTTGAAACGGTTCTGTTTCTGTGCACACATTCAGCTCCGGAGTCAGGGAATGTGTAGAGTCCTAATAATAAACCGTTTATGTAGTTCTCAGTGTTTTATATGCAGTTTATATAATGTGCCCCCAACTTCCTCTGAGTTCTCCTCAACCCTCCTCTCGCTCCCCGCAGGGTTTGGCTCTGTGTGCGGCAGAGATCCAGTGATCAGGCGAGGAGATCGCCACAGTCAGTTTCAACGTCCCTGGGCTTGCGAAACATAGCCAGGTCTCCCGCTCCTGATCGCTGCCCTCCCACTTACCCACCCCCCACCACCCACCGCCCCCCTCACTGATGTGTTTTTAAGAGAGTAATGGAAGCAAGGGATGTCATACTGCAGGATGCTCTGTACATAATAACAAATCTTCTTGGCCGACACTCCGGTGCAGTACTGAGGGAGTGCTGCACTGTCGGAGGTGCCGTCTCTTGGATGAGACGTTAAACCCAGGCCCCGTCTGCTCTCTCAGGTGGACGTAAAAGATCCCATGGCACTATTTCGGACAAGAGCCGGGGAGTTCTCCCCGGTGTCCTGGCCAATAGTTATGCCTCAACATACATCATTAATGCAGATGATCTGGTCATTATCACGTTGCTGTTTGTGGGATCTTGCTGTGCGCAAATTGGCTGCCGCGTTGCCTACATTACAAGAGTGACTACACTGCGGAAAGTACTTCATTGGCGGTAAAGCGTTTAGGGACGTCTTGAGGTCGTGAATGACACAATAGAAATGCAAGTTATTTCTTTGATAAACAGAGAGATCATTTTATGTCTCTATAGCTTATGACGTAAAGCTTTGGGTACCAGAGATATCGATCAGAAACGCAGGCATGTGAATCCCAGCATTCCAAACACTGAAGACTAACATTTACCTCCGGGTGTTAGGGAGGGAACTGTATGTAGTGTGTGTTGCATCAGAAAGTGGGACAGCTAGATGTGTTGGTATTTTTGTTCTTTGTGCTGCCTCTGTTAGAGTGGGAGCTGTAAGCTGCATGTGTTATTTCAAAGTCTGCCCCATTGGGCAGTTGACACACTTTGCATCTCCAGATCTTGGCCAGTATAAAAACATGGCCAGCGCTATCACTGAATAGGGTCTTTTATATTCTCGGAATGGCAGCTGAGGGGAGCCGCCCGGTGCTCCTTCTATTGGGCCCACTTCATGGTGCGAACAGCACTCCTCCGCCCCACCCCATGCCCACCCCACCATTGTGTTTGTGGAATTGGTGGCATCACAGACCCACAGAACCAGTCCAATGCTTCTCCAGCATGTGTCAGCTGTGGCTCAGTGAGTAGCACTCTCACCTCTGAGTGAGAGACTTGAGCACAAAATCTAGGCTGACACTCCAGTGCAGTACTGAGGGAGTGCTGTGCTGTTGGAGGTGCTGTCTTTCGGATGAGATGTGAAACCGAGGCCACGTCTGCTCTCTCAGGTGGATGTAAAAGATCCCGTGGCACTATTTTCGAAGAAGAGCAGGGGAGTTATCCCTGGTGTCCTGGCCAATATTTATCCCTCAATCAGCATCACTAAAACAGATTCTCTGGCCTTTATTACATTGCTGTTTGTGGGAGCTTGCTGTGTGCAAATTGGCTGCCATGTTTCCTACATTACAACAGTGACACTTCAAAAAGTATTTCTTTGGCTGTAAAGTGCTTTGGGACATCCGGTGGTCGTGAAAGGTGCAATAGGAATGCAAGTCTTTTTAGCTGATACAGCAACTGGGTTTCAACATTCCCTAGCTGATCCTGCGCTGGGCACCCCACGGTGAGGTAAATGGGGGAAGAATGACGCACCAAGGTCACACTCCATAGTCAAAAATAATAAAAATACGCAACATCTATATAATATATGACATGTAGCATGCACTTCCTCTAAGCGTCACACTTATTTCCTGTCACACCTTATCCGTCACACTTTAGGGTATCCTCTGACTCGCCGCGAACAAGGCTACAGGAGATCTGCCATAAGTACCTTAGAAGTCTAGCGCGTATTTCCAGTAAGTGTCACACTTACTTCCTGTAAAGCTTTTCCTGTCATACCCCTGTTCTAAAACCACTCATCCCCCAGCTCGCCGTGACTAATGGTAGGGGAAGCACAAAACAGAAAATGGTGGAATTTCACAACGGGTCTGTCGGCACCTGAAAGGGAAAAGACGGGATCAAATATTTTTTTGGTTCATTTGGTTGCTTGTTTTCTCAGTTCTCATGGTGTGGCGGTTCAGGGTAGGTTGGCTCGCACTTGCAGTATAACTGGGATCCCTTGGAACGCCTGGAGCATGTTAGAAGCTTACCCAGATGTTTTTTCTTCTCTGTTTACGTTTTGCGTGGTCTGGTCACACGTGCAGTGTCAGCAGTGGCTCAGTGGGTTGCACACTCTCGCCTCTGAGTCAGAAGGTCGTGGGTTCATGGTCCCACTCCAGAAACCTGAGTTTGTAATCTAGGCTGACACTCGAGTGCAGTACTGAGGGAGTGCTGCACTGCCAGAGGTGCCGTCTTTCGGATAAAACTGAGGCCCTGTCTGCCCTCTCAAGTGGATGTAAAAGATCCCAGGGCACAATTTTGAAGAAGAGCAGGGGGGGGTCTCCCTGGTGTCCATTTATCCCTCAATCAACACCACCAAAACATGATCTGGTCATTTCTAGCATTGCTGTTGGTGGGAGCTTGCTGTGCGCAAATTGGCAGCTGCATTTCCCTACATCAGAACATGGACTACGCTCCAAAAGTATTTCATTAGCTGTAAAGACGTCCTGTGGTCGTGAAAGGCGCTGTAGAA
Source organism: Somniosus microcephalus (assembly GCF_052327205.1). NCBI lineage: Eukaryota > Metazoa > Chordata > Chondrichthyes > Squaliformes > Somniosidae > Somniosus > Somniosus microcephalus. The sequence goes on from NC_140995.1 coordinate 228,745,420, forward strand.
ATACAAGTCGTTTCTTTCTCGCTCTGGCCCTGAGAGTGGGATTTGCTGCCTGGCCGAATAAATCAAGGTGCTGCTGATCGCAAATGGATACTATAGCTACTGGCCTCAGGGTCAGCCATAAGTAGGCCCTAATATCAGCAACATATTCAAAGTACAGGACTACAAGCCCCTTCAGTGCCTTTCCCTGCGCACTACCCAATCCCCCTTCAGGGAGAAGGTCCTTTATGATCGGGTCATGAGGGTGGCTTCGATTACCACACAAAAGACAGTGGTGGTCGAGGGAGGCTTTGTAGCTGTCCTGATAGTGCAGCGTTATCTGATCTCGCTCCACATTCGACCACAGCATATACAATTGGGGTGGGGTTGGTGGTGGAGTGGTGGTTGGGGGGTGGTAGTGGGGGCGCGGGGTGGTTGAGAGACAGAGAGATAGAAAACTGAATAAACAGCTCTGTGTACAGTTTAGCAAAATATAAGATAAGATACCAGCAGACCTGGTTGCTAAAGGCCATCTTTAAAATGTGATTGAACAGCAACAACACGAGACAAGGTCATACAGTAGAGGCTTGTCCTTCATTGACCTGCCTTTTGCGAACTCGTATTCACAGTGTCTTGCTTCAGAATTCGGTTTAAACCTTTCATGGCTCTGTTGGTGAATCTTCCATTACCACAGTTTAATTTTTTTAAATGTAATTTTATTTGGGTGGGGAGGGGGGATTGTGTGTGTGGTGAGTGTGGGAGAAGGCTCTTGTGTAGTAGCTTGTAAGATAGCCACAGGCAGTCACGGAAAGTTCCAGACTTGACTCCCCGCCTCCCTTCCCCAACCCTCGATTGGCGTTCTTGGTACTGAGCGCTACAGACCAGGAAGGATCAGTGGGTTAAAAGCCCTCCCAGTCCCTTGCTGAGTTAGTTGATGTCTGCTGGGACTACTCTCTAAGGGAGAGGAAAGGAGAAGGGAAGGTTGGGGTAAGAAGGGGTTGAGGAGTGAGAGCTACAATTCATTTCGGTGCTCTCGGATTAGGGAAGAGGAAAGATCAGCCCATGTTCCTGCACGGATTGACTCCCTCTGGACCGTGTCCCCCCGCTTTGTGCATTTTGGGGTGGAGGCGGGGCAGGATCAGGCTCGTCCGTGAAGTCTCCCATGGTCGAGATGCCGACCAGTGCTCTCATCATCTAGATTCACAGGTGAGGAATAGCCAGCTGTGTGAGATTCAGAAGCGCCCATGGAACTGTAATGCCCAGAAAGAGTCAGCAGCTTCAGGAGAGGAGTTGGGGGAGAGGGAGATAAAAAAAAGAGAGAGATTCCGAGCCTTGTTAAAGGGTGAAGTGGATCTGCTGGCGTGTGTGTGTGTGTTTGTGTCTGAGGACAGTCGGTATTCTGAGCACAGGCTGCATAACTGGAACAGCTGAAGGACAATACTGAAGGTCAGACACATCATTCTAAAGGCCAATCCCTCGATCTGGTTCAGACGGTATTGTCGTCACAATCACCCAGCACAGTGCTCTTATCATTCCGTGTTTTTGTTTTTCCTCTTGTCCTGATCATTTTATTATATATCGGCAGATTCCCCTTTTGGCGTAGTGCGCGGAAAGTCGGGGCAAAGCAAATTCTCCCCTCAGGGTGCATTAACGCTGCAGTGGGTATCGGCTGTGGGGCGGGCGTGTCGCTTCTGGAGCTTGAAAAACTCCGTCTAGTGGTACAAGTGTGCAACTGCAGGCGTGACAGTGTGACAGGTAAAAAGAAAGGACTTGTATCTCTGTAGCTCCTTTCACGACCTCCGGTCGTCCCAAAGCGCTTTACAGCCAATGAAGTACTTTTGAAGTCTTGTAATGTAGGAAATGTAGCAGCCAATTTGCGCACAGCAAGATCCCACAAACAGCAACGTAATAATGATCAGAGAATCTGCTTTAGTGATGCTGGCTGAGGGATAAATATTGGCCAGGACACCGGGGAGAACGCCCCTGCTCGCTTTTGAATAATGCCATGGGATCTTCTACGTCCACCTGAGAGAGCAGACGGGCCCTCGGTTTAACATCCCATCCGAAAGACGGCACCTCCGACAGTGCAGCTCTTCCTCAGTACTGCACTGGAGTGTCAGCCAAGAAGATTTATTATTATATACAGAGCATCCTGCAGTGTAATATATGGGCTCAAGTCTCTGGAGTGGGACTTGAAGCCACGACCTTCTGACTCAGAGGCGAGAGCGCTACCCACAGAGCCACGGCTTCCTTTAGGAAAGGAAACCGGTTGCCCCTTACCCAGCATGGCCTGTATGTGACTCCAGTTCTCACACCAACGTGGTTGACTCTGAACTTGCCTCTGAAGTGGCCGAGCAAGCCACTCAGATGTACCAAAAAACCACTACAGTAGTTCAGGAAGATGGCCCACCACCACATTCTCAGGGTGACTAGGGATGGGCAATAAATGTCGGCCTTACCAGCGATGCCCACATCCCGAGAATGATTTAAAAAGAAACACATGTAACACACAGTGTACTGCTGCTAAGGTGGAGCCATGTCCCTTTCCGATCCCCAAGGTCTAATTGCTGTGAGTACGAAGTCAGTTAGAGGCTAGTTCCTCTGAGGTATATCTTGAGGTCAATTAGAGCAAAGTTATTTCTCTGTAGGTTGGCGGGTGCTTGTAAATCCCAAAGTCAGAGACAAAAAAAACACAGGAATGGTTGTGTTGCACCCAGAACAAAGTGTGACAACTCTGAAGCGAGACGCCAGCGGTGCTCCCATGGAGTTGCTCCCCGGCAGTCTTTGCTCTGGAGCGTGGTCGCCATGTCCAGCAGTTAACCCGGCCTGATTCCCCCTTATGCCTTGCTGCTCTAAATAACAAATCTAGGAAATTGCAGCTTCTTCGAAACAGCCAAGGTCAGCCTGGGGTCAAGGCACTTGCAGCCAATTGTACATTTTCAGGCTCCAATCTAATAATTAACTCGGGGAGTAGTGGCGCAGGAAGAAACTGTCCAACTTGTGGCGCTGGGCAGCTGGCTGCCCAGCCAGGCAGCAACCTAGCCTACCCAGGGTCTGGCAGTGCCAGGGTCTGGCAGGGCAAGGCAGTGTCACCACAACCTGTGGCCGGAGGGCATTGTTGTACCACCATGGCATCAATGGTCAACCGCTCGGTGTGCAAAGCCGAACTGAAGATCGGTCGTTACTAAAACAGGAACATTTTAAGCAACTGCTTTCCCATCCATTTTGGCCCAGATTGTCTCATTAACATTAGCACTGGGCGGATTTAGCTATTTTGTGGGGGGAGGGAGCGGGGGTGGCGCCTAGTGCAATTACAGTACATATAAATTGTACTCTATAAAGTTATGCTGTGCATATGACAAGCTACAACCTTTGGCCCGTTACAGCCAGTGAAGTACTGTTTTTGTTTGGAAGTGTAGCCACTGTTGTAATGCAGGAGGCGGTTTTGTCATCTGCTTCCGGGGCATAACACCCCTGGTGACAAAGGTGAATGGTTGCTACCGGCGCCAGTCGCCCAGCAGCCCTGCCATTTTGTTCCAGCCGCTGAGGTCAGGGAGGGGCAAAGGTCGCAGGCGGGTGATGCAGCGTCCGCCTGGCAGTGCAGACGGGGCGCATTTCAGTACAGCTGCACGCCAGGTCGGGTAAGGCTGCACCGCCGAAGTCTGAGAGGGCCCAGGGCGGGAGTGGGTTAACAGCTTTGCGTCAGGCAGAATAAAGGAAGGCCGCTCTTTCCATAATGTATAGTTTTATCGCTTTGCAATTACCCCCTCTCAAAAAAATAAGATATGAGGCTGCTCATAATCGAGCGTTCCAACCTCGCTCGTAACCTCGGCAAACAAGAGGCGTTCTCTTGACAGCGGTCGGGAACCTGTGAGCCGACATGGGCTGATATTAAGCCATTCGCTAGCAGGTTAATCGGCGCTCTTATCAGGCACGCGACCCAATCTAATCTCCACCAACGCCACCAAGTTTGTGTCTGCAGTCAAACAGAACCACTGTGCAGGCAGACAGCTTCCTCGGTCACAGCTGAGTGGCGGTGACAGGTGCAGTCAGCGTGAACAGTGCGGAAAATTGTCATGGCAGAGTCGGGGAAATCACGCCCTGCGACTATTCCAGTTTTCTGAAACAACCCGTATTCCGCAGGAACGATGCGAATCAATCCGAGGATTTGTAACGCGATGTCCGGAGGGATTTTCCTTTCCTTGGTTTTCCCCGCCCTTTTCCTCTTCTTGTCAAACTGATTTCACTTTGAACTGGCCGTGGACCAGTCATCGTTCCCTCTCCCCTCCCCGCCCCCCCACCCAGCCCCCCGTCCCCAACCCACACACCCCATTACCTCCCGAGTGACTCAGTAAATATACCGCACACTGGTTCTGAGTCACATGAGCCAGGAAGGTCTGGTCCCGGCCTGTGCTGAGTTAGCGTATTCCATTGGGCTGGTGACGGGGGCATGACAATTGGTCTCAGTATGGCTTGGGTTAGGATCCCTGCTCCCGATCACCATATCAACAACAACAACTTGCATTTATACAGTGCCTTTAACGTAATAAAACGTCCCAAGGCGCTTAACAGGAGCGATTATCAAACAAAATTTGACACTGAGGCGCAGAAGGAGATACTAGGACAGGTGACCAAAAGCTTGGTCAAAGACGTAGGTTTTAAGAAGCATCTTAAAAGAAGAGAGGTAGAGAGGCAGAGGGATTTAGGGAGGGAATTCCAGAGCCTAGGGCCTAGGCAGCTGAAGGCACGGCTGCCAATGGTGGAGCGATCAAAATCGGGGATGCGCAAGAGGGAAGAATAGGTGGAGCGCAGAGAGCTCAGAGGGTCTTAGAGCTTGGGAGGTAGAGAGATAGGGAGGGATGAGGCCATGGAGGGATTTGAACACAAGGATGAGAATTTTAAAATCGCGGCTTTGCCTGACTGGGAGCCAATGTATGTCAGCGAGCACAGGGGTGATGGGAGAACGGGACTATCCATTAACACCCCACCTCCCTGACACAAACCCATCCCGCCACGCCCCCCCCACCACCCCCCCCCCCACACTCCCTCCACTGCACTGAAAATCGTGTACGGATTTCAAGTGAGGAGGGGACCGGGTTTGACGATAAACCTGCCGACACTATCTGGGCTAGCACGCAGAGGGTGACCACTTGGACAAGGGACTGGAGCACCCTTGGCCTTTGAGGGCAGGTGGTAGCTCCTGCCCATTAAAGGTCAATCCCAGGAGCACAAGGCTCAGCACCACAACGCTGGGCCACGGGGAGCCTGTTTGAGGAAGGGAGAAATCCCCAGCTGATTTCAGACTCTCTAAGGACTTTGAGCGGAGGTTTTTTTTCCGATTTCCGTTAACCGTCTCGTTTTCCTTCCTTTTCAGTCATAAAGTTCATGGAGGTGTGGAACAAGAGCTACTGCAGGCCAATAGAAACACTAACAGACATCTTACAGGAGCACCCCGACGAAGTGGAGTACATCTTTAAGCCTTCCTGCGTGCCTCTAATGAGGTGTGGCGGATGCTGCAACGATGAAAGTTTAGAGTGCGTCCCCACGGAAGTGCATAACGTGACGATGGAGGTAAAAGCAAGCTTCAGTACTTGGAGGTAAAGCGGGCAAAGCTACTCCAGTGGGATTTGGCTCAGTGACAGCACTCTCGCCTCTGGTTCATGAAGGTTGTGTGTTTAAGCCCCACTCCAGCATTTTTGTTTGATTCATTCACGGGATGTGGGCGTCACTGACACAGCCAGTCCATTTATTGCCCATGCCTAGTTGCCCCTCGAGAAGGTGGTGGTGAGCCAGCTTCATGAACCGCTGCAGTCCGTGTGGTGAAGGTACTTCCACACTACTGTTAGGGAGGGAGTTCCAGGATTTTGACCCAGCGAAGGTGAAGGAACAGCGATATACTTCCAAGTCAGGATGGTGTGTGACTTGGAGGGGAACTTGGAGGTGGTGGTGTTCCCATGCGCCTGCTGCCCTTGTCCTTCTAGGTGGAAGAGGTTGCGGGTTTGGGAGGTGTTGCTGAAGAAGCCTTGGTGAGTTGCTGCAGTGTATCTTGTAGATGGTACACAATGCAGCCACGGTACACCGGTGGTGGAGGAAGTGAATGTTTAAGGTGGTGGATGGGGTGAATGTTTAAGGCAGTGGATCACATCATCTAGGCTGACACTTCAGCGCAGTACGGAGGGAGTGCTGCACTGTCAGAGGTGCCATCTTTTGTACGAGAAATTGAACTGAGGTACACTGGTACGTGTTTAAAGGTGGGAAGGGGTTGGGAGGTGTATCCTAGAAGGATGGGCCAGCTGGCCTCCTCCTGTGCGAGAATTTCTATCAAGGTTGCCCCGTGGTTTGATATATGCTAGCAAACCTCCCGTGGCAATGCTCACGGCTAATCTAGGGCCTGGAGCACAGCTGCGATGTTGAGCTGCTGACCCGGCATGTCACTTTAAGACCGCTGCTGAGGTGCTGCCTGTGGGAAAGCGATCTAAATAGGCCTCAAGGTCAATTGCAGGTCAATTGCTGTTAACGAGGGAAGTTTGCAGATCGCCAGGTGCTTGTAACATTCTGGCTTCAGGTCAATCTGCAAATGACCTCGTCGACCCCAATTAATATCAGCACAAAATGGCTGCCCTTCTGTTTAAGCTTTGAAGCTTCAAAGTTTGACAGACACTCAGCTTTCTATATATACATATTTATATATATTTATAGACCTCAAGACGTCCCAAAGTGCTTGACAGCCAATGAAGTACTTTCGAAGCATTGTAATGTAGGAAACAGGCTATGAAAGTCAATCCTTTCATCCACTGGGAGATTGTAGACGTGCTACAATTGACCTCGCCTGCTAAAGGAGGGACAAAAATCAGCCAGGGTTCCTGCTTCTGATCACGATATAGAATATTATAGCACAGAAGGAGGCCATTCGGTCCATCGTGCCTGTGCCGGCTCTTTGAAAGAGCTCTCCTAATTAATCCCACTCTTCCCCCATAGCCCTACAATTTTATCCTTTTCAAGTATTTATCCTTTTGAAAGTTATTATTGAATCTGCTTCCACCACCCTCTCAGGCAGTGCACTCCAGATCACAACAACTCGCTGCGTAAAAAAAATTCTCCTCATCTCAGCCTCTGGTTCTTTTGCCAATCACCTTAAATCTGTGGCCTCTGGTTACCAACCCTCCTGCCAGTGTAAACAGTTTCTCCTTACTTACTCTATCAAAGCCCTTCATAATTTTGAGCACCTCTCTTAAATTCACCTTCTCTGCTCTAAGGAGAACAATGCCAGCTTTTCTAGTCTCTCCGCATAACTGACACCCCTCATCTTTGGTACCATTCTAGAGAACCTCCTCTGCACCCTCTCCAAGGCCTTGACCTCCTTTCTAAAGTGTGGTGCCCAGAATTGGACACAATACTCTAGCTGGAGCGTAACCAGTGACGCCCTGTGCCACCTGGTCACATGTAGTGACACCCTGGCAGAAAGTGCAAGTTCCGCTTTTGTTCTTGAGATGTAGATAGCGCTGGCAAAGCCGTACTTATCGCCCATCCCAAGTTGCCCTGAGAAGGTGCCATCTCCTTGAACCAGTACAACCCTTATGGTGATGGCATTAGGGCGGGAACTGTGGCCCAGCGACAACTCAATAGGCCGAACGGCCTACACCTGTTCCTGTAAATCACTGTTGGATGAAGGAGGACCGGAAGGAAATTACGCTGTATTCATTTTAATGGGGAAGGAGTCAGTCCCGGGATTAACCTGTTACTAATGTGCATTTGTTATTTCTTCCCCTCAGATAATGAAAATCAAGCCCCACCACGGGGAGCATATAAGACTGATGCACTTTGTACAGCACAGTAAATGTATCTGCAGGTGAGAGAATCTTTTCACGTTCACTTCATTCAACTGCACAGGGAACGGGGAACAATGCCGTCCTTCGGGTGAGACATTAAACCAAGGTCTTGACTGCCTGCACAGGTGGGCACAAACGATCCCATGGCACTATTCGTAGAGCTTCCTCAATCAAACACCGGCTGTTCATCTCATTGCTGTGTGTTCTGCGACGTGGCTGGAGTAAAATGTTTGCCTCTGTAGCGACAGCTGCTGCAGTCCACCCTTCCAGCAGATGTCTCGCTCCCGTCAGGTGTTCCACAAGTTTAATGGGGAAAGGCCGCAGAGGAGAAAGGACAGTGTGTGACCCACTGTACCAGCCGGTCCCAGAGGAGAAAGGACAGTGTGTGACCCACTGTACCAGCCGGTCCCAGAGGGGAAAGGACAGTGTGTGACCCACTGTGCCACCCGGTCCCAGAGGAGAAAGGACAGTGTGTGACCCACTGTACCAGCCGGTCCCAGAGGAGAAAGGACAGTGTGTGACCCACTGTACCAGCCGGTCCCAGAGGAGAAAGGACAGTGTGTGACCCACTGTACCAGCCGGTCCCAGAGGAGAAAGGACAGTGTGTGACCCACTGTACCAGCCGGTCCCAGAGGAGAAAGGACAGTGTGTGACCCACTGTGCCACCCGGTCCCAGAGGGGAAAGGACAGCGTGTGACCCACTGCACCACCCGGTCCCAGAGGAGAAAGGACAGTGTGTGACCCACTGTACCAGCCGGTCCCAGAGGAGAAAGGACAGTGTGTGACCCACTGTGCCACCCGGTCCCAGAGGAGAAAGGACAGTGTGTGACCCACTGTGCCACCCGGTCCCAGAGGGGAAAGGACAGTGTGTGACCCACTGTGCCACCCGGTCCCAGAGGGGAAAGGACAGTGTGTGACCCACTGTGCCACCCGGTCCCAGAGGGGAAAGGACAGTGTGTGACCCACTGTACCAGCCGGTCCCAGAGGAGAAAGGACAGTGTGTGACCCACTGTGCCACCCAGTCCCAGAGGAGAAAGGACAGTGTGTGACCCACTGTACCAGCCGGTCCCAGAGGGGAAAGGACAGTGTGTGACCCACTGTACCACCCGGTCCCAAAGGGGAAAGGACAGTGTGTGACCCACTGTACCAGCCGGTCCCAGAGGAGAAAGGACAGTGTGTGACCCACTGTGCCACCCGGTCCCAGAGGGGAAAGGACAGCGTGTGACCCACTGTATCACCTGGTCCCAGAGAGGAAAGGACAGTGTGTGACCCACTGTACCACCCGGTCCCAAAGGGGAAAGGACAGTGTGTGACCCACTGTACCACCCAGTCCCAGAGGGGAAAGGACTGTGTGTGACCCACTGTACCACCCAGTCCCAGAGAGGAAAGGACAGTGTGTGACCCACTGTACCAGCCGGTCCCAGAGGTGAAAGGACAGTGTGTGACCCACTGTACCACCCAGTCCCAGAGGGGAAAGGACTGTGTGTGACCCACTGTACCACCCAGTCCCAGAGAGGAAAGGACAGTGTGTGACCCACTGTACCACCCGGTCCCAAAGGGGAAAGGACAGTGTGTGACCCACTGTACCACCCAGTCCCAGAGAGGAAAGGACAGTGTGTGACCCACTGTACCAGCCGGTCCCAGAGGTGAAAGGACAGTGTGTGACCCACTGTGACACCCGGTCCCAGAGGAGAAAGGACAGTGTGTGACCCACTGTGACACCCGGTCCCAGAGGAGAAAGGACAGTGTGTGACCCACTGTGCCACCCGGTCCCAGAGGAGAAAGGACAGTGTGTGACCCACTGTGCCATACGGTCCCAGAGGGGAAAGGACAGTGTGTGACCCACTGTACCACCCGGTCCCAGAGGGGAAAGGACAGTGTGTGACCCACTGTACCGCCTGGTCCCAGAGGGGAAAGGACAGTGTGTGACCCACTGTACCACCCGGTCCCAGAGGGGAAAGGACAGTGTGTGACCCACTGTACCACCCGGTCCCAGAGGGGAAAGGACAGTGTGTGACCCACTGTACCACCCGGTCCCAGAGGGGAAAGGACAGTGTGTGACCCACTGTACCACCCGGTCCCAGAGGGGAAAGGACAGTGTGTGACCCACTGTACCAGCCGGTCCCAGAGGAGAAAGGACAGTGTGTGACCCACTGTACCACCCGGTCCCAAAGGGGAAAGGACAGTGTGTGACCCACTGTACCACCCGGTCCCAGAGGGGAAAGGACAATGTGTGACCCACTGTACCACCCGGTCCCAGAGGGGAAAGGACAGTATGTGACCCACTGTACCACCCGGTCCCAGAGGGGAAAGGACAGTATGTGACCCACTGTACCACCCGGTCCCAGAGGAGAAAGGACAGTGTGTGACCCACTGTACCACCCGGTCCCAAAGGGGAAAGGACAGTGTGTGACCCACTGTACTGCCTGGTCCCAGAGGGGAAAGGACAGTGTGTGACCCACTGTACCACCCGGTCCCAGAGGGGAAAGGACAGTGTGTGACCCACTGTACCACCCGGTCCCAGAGGGCAAAGGACAGTGTGTGACCCACTGTACCACCCGGTCCCAGAGGGGAAAGGACTGTGTGTGATCCACTGTACCACCCGGTCCCAGAGGGGAAAGGACAGTGTGTGACCCACTGTACCACCCGGTCCCAGAGGGGAAAGGACTGTATGTGACCCACTGTACCACCCGGTCCCAGAAGGGAAAGGACAGTGTGTGACCCATTGTACCACCCGGTCCCAGAGGGGAAAGGACAGTGTGTGACCCACTGTACCACCCGGTCCCAGAGGGGAAAGGACAGTGTGTGACCCACTGTACCACCCAGTCCCAGAGGGGAAAGGACTGTGTGTGACCCACTGTACCACCCGGTCCCAGAGGAGATAGGACAGTGTGTGACCCACTGTACCACCCAGTCCCAGAGGGGAAAGGACCGTGTGTGACTCACTGTACCACCCGGTCCCAGAGGGGAAAGGACAGTGTGTGACCCACTGTACCACCCGGTCCCAGAGGGGAAAGGACAGTGTGTGACCCACTGTACCGCCCGGTCCCAGAGGGGAAAGGACTGTATGTGACCCATTGTACCATCAGGTCCCAGAGGGGAAAGGACAGTGTGTGACCCACTGTACCACCCGGTCGCAGAGGAGAAAGGACAATGTGTGACCCACTGTATCACCCGGTCCCAGAGGGGAAAGGACAGTGTGTGACCCAGTGTACCGCCCGGTCCCAGAGGGGAAAGGACAGTGTGTGACCCACTGTACCACCCGGTCCCAGAGGGGAAAGGACAGTGTGTGACCCACTGTATCACCCGGTCCCAGAGGGGAAAGGACAGTGTGTGACCCAGTGTACCACCCGGTCCCAGAGGGGAAAGGACAGTGTGTGACCCACTGTACCACCCGGTCCCAGAGGGGAAAGGACAGTGTGTGACCCAGTGTACTGCCCGGTCCCAGAGGGGAAAGGACTGTATGTGATCCACTGTACCATCAGGTCCCAGAGGGGAAAGGACAGTGTGTGACCCACTGTACCACCTGGTCCCAGAGGGGAAAGGACAGTGTGTGACCCAGTGTACTGCCCGGTCCCAGAGGGGAAAGGACAGTGTGTGACCCACTGTACCACCCGGTCCCAGAGGGGAAAGGACAGTGTGTGACCCACTGTACCATCAGGTCCCAGAGGGGAAAGGACAGTGTGTGACCCAGTGTACTGCCCGGTCCCAGAGGGGAAAGGACTGTATGTGACCCAGTGTACCGCCCGATCCCAGAGGGGAAAGGACAGTGTGTGACCCACTGTACCGCCCGGTCCCAATGAAAACAAGATAGTTATTATTTTTCTTTTTTTTGTTCCCACAGACCAAAGAAAGAAAGCAAAGAGACACAAAAAAGGTAAGAAATGTCTCAAAATAGAAATAATCCACACATAGTTTGAAAGAAAAAGCAAAACAAAGAATTATTGAGACCCTATTTTGTGTGCTTTTGACTTACCTCATAGCTGGAGAGTGTTGGAATTCATTTACTCTTCATCTAAACAGCGCCTTCAAATGTGGCAGTGAAGGTGGCATCGACTAATTTTAGTAATGGCCCATTGGACTGTGGGGAAGTTAGAAAACCACTTTCCATCGAACGTTATCAATGTCTGCAAGACATTACTAAAGGTGTAAGCCTCCCCCCACCCCGCCCCCACCTCCTCCTCCTCACTAACCCTCCCCCAGAAGAAGTTAAACGGTTTGCAATACGGCACGTATTGGGAAGCCCCATTGCATTGCTTGCTCACAATGTCATCAGAATAAAATTGACTTGAGGCTTGTCCGGGATGTTCCCCCCGCCAACCCCCACACCCAACCCCCGTTCCCCAGCGTGGTCAATTAAGACCACTTAGAAATTAACCCACAAGGCTTTGCTGCTAACCTCCCTAAAAAAGAATTAATTGTCTGTTGGGTTCAATGCATCATCAGTGCCATGTGCTTTTTGACCAATATCTGTTGGCTTATTTGGTTTTCGCTTGGGAAGTGTTCTGTAACTCTGTATATTGTGAGACAACAGAATTTCCCATTGTGTGTTTAACAGTTTCGCTAGCACTCTTTAATCAAACATAGCACAAAGAGGGTCATTTTGCATTCAGGTCATATATGGGTCCGGTAGTGTAGAGCTTACATTATGGGAGTAGTAATCCAGAGACTGTGAGTTCAGTGTGTGACCCACTGTACCACTCGGTCCCAGAGGGGAAAGGACAGTATATAATGTAGCCAATTTGCACACAGCAATGTCCCACCAACAGCAATGTGATAAATTACCCGATCATCTGGCTTAGTGATGTAGGTTGAGGGATAAATATTGGCACAGGGACACTGGAAGAATTCTTCAAAATAGTGCATTGGAATCTTTTATGTCCACCTGAGAAGACAGACGGGGGCCCTGGTTTAACTTTTCATCTGAAAGATGGCACCCATGACAGCGTAGCTCAGTAATGCACTGTAATCTAAAAGGGGGCAGAAGTAGAGAGAGTCCTGCTAAAAGCCTTCATTTCTTTAAGTGACATAGTCGAGATAGAATCCAGTTGGTTCGCGCTATGTGAGGTCCTCCCGTCTACAGTCAATCGCACTTTTCTTGCCTATCTTCTCAGACTTCTCCTTATCGAAATAGTTGGGCGAAGAATAAAAACCTCCTTTTTTATTTTAGTCTGGAAAGGTTAAGCCTTTAAACATTTCTTGCGCCTCATCAGGCTGCCATTTTGGACGCCAATCCGCTTACACTTTGAAGTTGGTTCTTGCTTAAACATTCTCCTCCAGTCGCCGCTGGTTGCTTAACTGTGGCTATTTATTCTTCAATTATTTATTAAACTAGACAAAAAAGACAATGCTGCCTGCTTATCAGGAGATACGAGCTCCACCCAGGGCAGACGATTGCTTGCTCCCGTAGGTACATTCCGTCATCATTCCTCAGGCAACGGTTGGGGGAGATTGTCCAATCCCAGAGTAGTTGAGCTTCCAATCCCCAATCCTCCAACAAGGCCCCTTCCCCGCCGCTCCACTCAAACTCCACCTGCACCTGCTGGACACCACAGGGGACCTTTTGCTAAACTGTAGAACTGTGCTCTTTTCACAGCAAGCCGAAGAGAGGGAAAGGAAAGGGTCAAAAACGAAGGAAAAAGAAAAACAGAGTGAAAAATTGCAGGCCGTATGTCAGTCTTCGCTTTCCCATTCAACGTTCCATGCCTGGCCTGAATAATTCTCTCTGAGCTTATTATTAATTTTAAGGGGCTGGGCAGGAGGGTACCAATGGTGGTGGGGAAAGATTGGAAGTGGTGACTGGGAGAGGGAAGCTGCAACTTAATTTGGCATGAAAATTTATCGCGCTTTATAGTAATTCCAATCGGCCTTGGTTTGTATGGAAGCCAGGGCTGTGGGGAATTACCTCTGCTCATGGTGGAAGGCATGGCTGGCTTGTACGACCAATTATTACTAATCACGGTGTGACATTAGTCGATGCATCCTTCACTGGGGTTTGCTGTGTCTTGGTGCCACTACTAACACCGAGCGCTCATTGGCCTAAGGTGCTAAGAATAACTCACCACCCTGTTCATTTTTCCACTTCAAGTTCCAAGTAGTCAAGCTGGAGACATCCATCTGGTCATTGGCGATAATGTTCACTACGGCAACCACCTTCGATCTGCTGCCTGTCTTCGCTTGGTGTCCCAGCGGCCTGCTGGGAATTCTGATCCTGTGGTTCCACTCGAACCCCATCAACCGCACGTCCAACCATTTCAAATTAGTGCTCATCTTATCATTTAAATATGATGGAGATTGCCCAAATTGCTGTTAATAGGACAATTTTAGCTTAAGCCACTGGAATGTTGAGTAAGAACAGCGATGTTTCAGTAGTTTGTGCCCGGATTGAAGAACGTCACCGATATAATTGGTGATAATTTATTCTGGAAAGATTTAGGCCTTTAAACATTTCTTGGGCCTCATTAGGCTGCCATTTTGGACGCCAATCTGCTTACACTTTGAAATTAGCTCCTACCTGTAGATTCTCCTCCAATCGCCACTGGTTCTTTAACTGTGGCTTGACGCCAACATAATTTTAGCCATTTATTTATTTATTCTTTTTAATTCAGTTTCTTGAAGCTTCTCTTTGTTTTCATGGGGGTGCAACTGTCCCCAGACACAAAATAAGGGCACAAAAACTGAAACTGAACTATTCTGCCCCTCCTCGAGAAAAAGGAGGAACTTCCAAATATGTGGAGAAGATTGTTTTTTTTTGGAGAGATCACTACCTGAAAGGAGCTTTCAAAAGTACCAAGCTAATAGTCACATAGTGGGCTCAATGTGCAATTCTGCTTTATTTGTTTTGCTTCATCTAGCCACTGAAGTAATAAGTGTCTAAAATCAATTTAATGTCGTGATTTTCTTTTTCTGAATAATGGATATTCAGTTTATTCTGTGGGTTTCTGGTGATGCTGAAATACCTCAGGAATCTGGTTCGCAACTGATGGGAAAGCTGTTTCACGCCACACAGGAACAGGAGGAGGCCATTCAGCCCCTCGAGCCTGTTCCGCCATTCAATTAGATCTTGGCTGATCTGTACCTCAGCTCCGTTTACCTCCCTTTGTCCAGATCCCTTTATACTCTTACCCAACAAAAATCTAGCAATCTCAGTCTTGAAAGCTCCTCTTGTCCCCCAGCATCCACAGCCTTTTGGGGGGAGACAGTTCCAGATTTCCACTAACCTTTGTGTCAAAAAGTGCTTGCTGATTTCACTCCTAAATGGCCTGGCTCTAATTTTAATATTATGTCCCCTTGTTCTGGATACCCCAGCAGAGGAAATGGCTTTTCATTATCTACCCTATTAAATCCCTTTATAATTTTAAAACACCTCGATTAGATCACCCCTCAACCTTCTAAACGCAAAGAAATACAAGTCATGTTTACGCAACCTGTCCTCATAATTTATCCCATTAAGCCCTGGTCTCATTCTGGTGAGTCTGCGCTGCAGCCCTTTCCAAGGCCAATATAGCTTTCCTAAGGTTCGGTGCCCAAAAACTGAGCACCGTACTCCAGATGGGGTCTGACCAAGGCTCGACAATTGAAGCATCACTTCCTCACTTTAGAATGTTGATCCCCTTGAGATAAAGGTCAATATTCCATTAGCCTTTGGGATTATTTGTTGTACCTGTGCACAAGTTTTCAGTGATTTGTGTACATGGACACCTAAGTCCTTTTACTCCTCCACAACTCCTAGGGGGAAAAATTCAGTTGGTTTGCGCCTCCCGTTAGCGCCATAAGAGGGCACTAATGGGGCGCAAAGCAACTAGCGCCTGGGCGCGGCGATGTTTGCGCCGCTCGCAAAATTAACTAGACATTTTGCGGCAGCGCTAAACACTACTGCCGCGATCTCCTGCGCCTGCAGATCGTGACATCAGTCGAGTGCGCAATGCCCCGGTAGCGCCCCGGACTGGATATTGAGTGGCGCCCCCTGCCTTACCGCCTGCCGCTAGCAACAACAGGTTGAGGGGAGCATTTTGGAGTCAGAAAGGGACTGGGGGAGCACTATTTAAAGGCGACCGCTTCCTGCCTTTTTTTGTTGGTGACATTTTTGCACCACGCATTCTGAGAGAGAGAGACTTCTAGAGAGATTCAACAGTGTGTGAAGGAGTTTTGGGTACTGAGCAGCACTTTGCAGGTTCAGTTTGATTTGCCCTTCCTTGCTTCGCCAGCGCTCTGAGGTAGCGCCTCGCTCCTCAGCCTTTGCGCCTTAAGACAGGTGTGTAACGCCTGATTTAGCGCTCCAATCACCTCCAAGGGCGATAAAAGCCAAGTTTGCCGTCAGAGGCGATAATTAGCACCAGGCGCTAAACTTTGCGCACGGCCGATAATGGCACCCTAAACGGGGCGATACTCAATTTGTCCGCCCTAGTCTCTCACCATTTAGAAAATAATGTCCCGCACCATGTCACGTGCATCTTAAGGGCACAGCCCTTTTCAGTGGAAGATCTAGTGTAAATCACTCACATCTTATAAAACGCTTGTGACTTTATTGGGTCTTTCGCACTCGTGAAAGTGCTCCTGTGCCATGCCATAATTTCCAGCATGTGGGGCTGCTGATCTCATTTTGCCTTGGACGAAAATAAGGACCGATTTCAAGACCAAGAAGCTGATTTGAAAGGAACGGTGTTCAGATGAATTTCCCCCTAATCCCACTTGTGAGGAAAGAAAGAATGAGACAGAGACCAAAAGGGACAGGGAGAGAAAAAGAGACAAAGAGGTACAGTGAGAGCCGGAGAGAGACAGGGGCTACAAGACAGCGAGAGCCAGAATGTGACAGAGAGAAAAGATGTGAAGAGAGAGGATGAAATGATTTGGCTTAATGAGCGCTTTCTCTTTAAATGTATACACTTGGTGCAGTCTGTAGTTGTTTGGAAAAGTATGTATCAGGAGAGAAATGATTACAGACGTAAATGATCTCTCCCTTTCTATTCATCTATCTCCCCCTCCCCTTACTGCAGCAGGCAGATCAAGTGTTGCGCTGAGCTGCCGAGCAAGCACCTTGATTGTGGGATTTGCATGTCTAAATGTTTCTTTGCTGACGTGCTGTAGATTTAGAGATCTTTTCTGTTACCTTTTTGCAGTCACTGTGAGCCTTGCTCAGAGAAGAGAAAGCACTTGTATGTACAGGATCCAGAAACCTGTAAATGTTCGTGTAAATTCACACATTTACGTTGCAAGTCAAAGAGGCTTGAGTTAAATGAACACAGTTGCAGGTTCGTCAGAAAAAGCTTGCTTCATGCTTTATTTTTTATTTTGTTTTACTTTTGACAGTGTCTGTGCTGTGTGCTCTGTTACCGTCGGTTCTGTTGTGGGTCAGACGTTACCTTATTACATACCCATTCTCCGTCAGGGCCCGCACAGTCTCAGAGTAGGGCTTTGGCCAATTTCTCAAACCCGAACATTGGGCTGGAAAGGTAAGGGGTCACCACTCACTGTCAAGACCAGCACTGCGCAGAGGTCAGAGAAGAGGGGGGTCAACACCCACTGCCAAGTTCTGCACTGGATAGGGGGCAGGTAATTAGGGGTGACCACCGCCCACTGTTATGCCCTGCACTGGTCAGGGGAAAGGAGAGGGAGGTGAGATAATGGCTTAAGTTCAGAGATTCGCTTTGTTGCTATTAAAATCCATTTTAAAACTCAATAAATAATACCATGAGACACCGAAACAAATGGACTTAAAAAAATTCTTCCCATGTCCAGTTTACTGTTGGAGATTTCAAGAGACCCCGCTCATCCCAGCCAGGTACTACCTTACCTGGTCTTTCTTCACTCCCAGTTTCACTCTGCTCCAACACCAGTCAGTCTAGGACCTTCCTAGATAATATGCCTAAAAAGAACCCCACAAAAGATGCAGCAGTAACATAATCTCCCTTCTCCTCTCCCCCCTTCCCCTCCTCTTCTCTCCCCCCTTCCCCTCCTCTCCCCCCTTCCCCTCCTCTCCTCTCCTCCCTTCCCCTCCTCTCCTCTCCTCAACCTCCTGGCCTACAGGTCAAAGAGTCTTCCCATATCAAGATAAGTGGGCAAA
The DNA here is from genome assembly GCF_052327205.1 of Somniosus microcephalus. NCBI lineage: Eukaryota > Metazoa > Chordata > Chondrichthyes > Squaliformes > Somniosidae > Somniosus > Somniosus microcephalus. The sequence continues at coordinate 228,763,288 of NC_140995.1, forward strand.
ATTAAGACTCAGTTTGTCCATAACAATTTGGCAATTGGCCTCTGAAAACAAGGAGGAAAGAAAAAAATGTCACCCCCAAAAGAACAAGTGTGCGTGATCCTAAAATGTCCCCTGTCAACCCCCTCTCTCAAAACTTGGGTTCCACATGACAGTTCAGCTCAGACGGATGCAATGTGTGAATAAAAATGGGTATGTAATAAAAATCTTATCACATGGGCGAAACGCTTGGATCTTCTTGACCTAGGATGAGTTTCCCAAATGAAAATTCATTCTTCCTCATTGAGATAGGAAGCCCATATAATAAGAAACAACGGCCTCGGTTTGCTCTGAAATGTATTATCTGCATGGCGGCTGTCTTACACCAGAAGGTATTAACATTGTCGTTCTTCTATTATGTTTCATTTGGGTGATGTTCTGTGGTGGATAACAACTGTTATATAATGCCGCGTCCTACCCTTGGGGTGGGCGGTGTGTAACGTGGCCCACCTCTGCCCCCTTTCTTCCCCCTCCGCTGGCATGCCGCCAGATGGCATTATCTAACAACAGTAATGAATACAAAGAGGTGTGTGTTATTGGTGAATGATCAGCAGTTGCCCTCTCGTCCAACCAAAAGGGCACTTGTTTATTTAAACAGCTGAGGCCTGTGGAATTGCATGTGGGAGCGACGGATATTTTTTTTTAACATGGTAAAAAGTAAAATCTGCACCCCCTTCCGCACGTACCCCTCCCACAAGTGATTGTAATGTCGGCGTCAATTTGTGTCTGATAACGACCTTGTGAAGCGCCTTGGGACATTTTCCTACGTTCAAGGCATTGCATAAATGCTTGTTGTTGTTGTGTGCCCCAGTACCAAGTGTTTAAAGCAACATTAATGTCAGGTTCCCTTAATCCCAACCGCCACCCCCACCAAAATAAAACTTACCACATTTATCATTAAACCGCCCACTCATGGGTATGGTGTTAAGGGGCCGAGGGGAGTTTTAATCAATTTAACTGTGCCAGGCTGTGGCACAGAAGCGCCCTCGTGCATGGCACTCACGGGCACATTAAAATGTGTGGTATGAACGAGGCAGAAGGGCAGGGGAAGGTTAGAATAATCCGGCTTATTCTAACTCCTGGAATGATTTGTGGTTGGCGGAAGGCCTGTGTCAATGCTGTAACTCACAGGTACAGTCCACTGTGGACCTTGTCTAATGCACCACCTCTGAACAAGACAGGACATGAAGCTTCATTGGTCAGGCCTCCTAATAAGTCTTCACTGAACGATTTGAGGCCTTAATCCCTTTAACTATTTTGCTTTGCCCATAAGAATTTTTGGGAACTGGAACTTTTGGAGCCCAACAATCCCGTCATTATTTTGTTTTTTAAATCGATCTCAAACCCATCTCCCAGCCTTCTAACCTGTCCCTCAATCCCTTCTCACTTCAGAAAAGCATGGAATTGCCCACTTATCCTGTTCACTTCCCCGGTAACTCATCCCATAATTATCCTCTCAGTAGAAAGGGTTCTGCCTGAATTCCATTTCTCACTCCTGGCTGGCTAATTTTTAACTTGGTATTTGAACCTTTTGCCACAGTCAACAGTCTGCACGGTCAGGTTTGTCAATCCCCTTTCACAATCTTGAAAGGTTACCTGTTCCCATAGTCCCCTGTTCTCCAAAGAAAACCTCCTTAATCTTTACCTCGTAACTTCCTCTTACCTCGACTCCTTAATCAGACTCTAATAATGAACGTGGGTAAATGGTGTATGATTCCGACAGGTCAGTGGGGGGTGTCTATCTCTGCTAGAGTGCACAAGTTAAATCATTACTGTCAAACCTAGCCACACACGAGTATTAATTATTGCTGGGAGGGAAGGAGGGAAAGATTTTGAAAAGTTAAAGGTGACTCATGTTGGGGGCCGTATCCCCGGGTACAGGACACCCTTGGTTACCTTGCCCAGGTGACCAGTCGCACATGATCTAGACAATGAATGACAGGTCACTCAACCATGGATACATTGCATGTTCCTGTCCTCATCTGAGGTCCACATGCACACACGTTCCTCCAGGAGGGCCCTGGATAGCCGCCAGGAGCGGGGAGCCTGGCTGATAGTTCCCTTGCCCAGTTTAAGGCACTGAGACCAATGGTAGTGCCCACTCAACTGGCCCAACGAGTTGGTGAGGATGCAGCAGCAGCAGGGTAGTGCTCAGAACCCACCATTTCCTGACAGAGCCCGTTGATATGCCAAGGCCCTTCCCACCATGCTAATTTCAAAATGAGATAGCACCTATTGCCCCAAACCTCCTGTAATGACATTGCAATCGAGATATAACACATGGGCAGAGATAAGAGATAGTTTGGCAGCTGTGGCTCTGTTGGAATGCTGGGCTAATGTAGATTAAGATATACATCTGTTTATCTCAGATAATTGGCCATTGGCTCTTGCCAACATAAGTGTCAGTTGTCACCTGACAGACCAGCAGTATTTTGCCTTAAAACCTGAGCGGCAGGCTGCCAAGACCTTCAACTTCCCAATAACAGAGAGGTGAGGTTTCAGTTCTCTCTATCATGCCTGTCCCGGCAAGGATAGGAACCAGGAGATGAACGTACAAGTATCCAGCATGGGGCGCCAACCTGCTCCCCCACTCCTTCCTCGTCCATGTCCCCCTACCCCAATCCCAACCTAGGTAAATAAGTAACAATGGTGGTATAACTGGCTGATAATACGCACCTCCTTTATTCATTACTTTGCACAACGACATTAACAGTAGTTCAGCATGGTGGGAGTGCTCGGCGTTTTCTATTGCTTTACCTTAAGTATGTGTAACTGTAAATAAGTTGCTTACCTGGCCTGAACTTTGTTTAACCGGTTGTGTTGGGTGTCATTGCACCTGCAGAGCTTCTGGGTAACACCTATTTCCTTTCCTTTCTTGTGTTTATATAAGCATGCAGCACTCTCCAGGAGTGGGTTCTCTCGACTTGGCACAGCCTGCTGTCTGTCCTTTCAGCTGCCCTGTTAGCATGTTAGGTGAGGCAGAGGGTGTGGGCGTTAAGAGAGAGGCGAGGCATTTCCATTCATCATTGATGAAACTTTGGGCCCATTGCCAAGGCTTATTATTATTTTTGAGAAACTGAGGCCCTTTGCCATGGTTTAAAAGAGAGGAAAATAAATCAGAAGGCAGTGGGTAGGTGACGCCAGGTTTGGCTTTTAAAAGCTTGTAGGCTGTAAGAGGGAAGGAAGGTTGAGGAAGAGAAGGTGGGTAGATGGAGTTGAGGTGCAGTTCAACCATACTCTAACTGAATGGTGGACCAGGCTTGGAGGTGGCTGGATACTTCTGCACCTATGTTCCATAGTTTTGAGGTCCTGGGAAATGAGTGAGACTGGGAGACAGAACAAATGAGTCTTGATTTCATAATTGTGAGGGTACCGCAAGGAGGAAGATGATGGAGGCTGACATGTTTGGAGCTGGAGAGGAAGGTTCAGAAGACCACTGGTCACAATAGCATTGATCAAATAGAGAAAGGACGCTTTTGATGTTGAGGTGAGAGAAAAGTAGCATTATTCCAAATCAAGTGCACAGGTATAAATAGGGACATTCTCAGGTACTTCTCGTCCTTGCTTCCTCGGAGCTTCTAGTGCCAGGTGCCATTCCTGGCAGACAGGACAGGCTAGCAACCCATGTCACTCTGAAACCTGGCTCTGGGAGAGGGCACTCAGCCCATCTGCAGTGCAGGGAAATGCTCCCTTAGGTCATTCCCTCCTCCACTCCCTTCTTCGTGAGCATGTGTCTGGCATTTGCTCCCTATCCACCCCACCGCTGCACAGTGGAGTCTGGAGAACCCAGCGAGTGAAGGATCACGGAGCGACATCCCATCGCAGGTTGGACACGCTCCGCCACCTTGAATCGCAGCGTTACATTGGGTGCACATACCCGCTACACCACATTTCGAAGTGGGACTTAACGGACATCTGAATATATGGGAGAAGTGATCCTGTCTCCTTCAGGCCTTCGCACTTCTTGGCCTTTGGATTTTTGTTCCTGCATTGCCCCCTCGGAGCCCTGTCCTGCAAAGTGGAGACACGCTCAGGCCCTAAGCTTTAGGCTGCCTTAACAAGCCAGGAAATAGCGGTGTCCAACACAGTCCATGGATCAAATGGGGATTTCTCACTAGCCAGTGGATTGAAATGAAGAGAAATGAAGTCCAGCAGGATCTGAGGCAACCTTTCGTATCTAATGGGACAATGGTTTATATGTTATAACATCGGGACCGACGGAATACAACCGTGGGCTGTTACGAGGGCCTGTGCTGTTGGCCACCATTGGAAGCAGCAGAGTCCACACAAGGCGAAGATGGAGGACAGGTGTGCTCCCTCAGTGAGGGTAAGACTTCTCCCTTTGGTTAGAAGATCGAACCCATCGGATGTGGTTCCACAGTCTCCAAATCTGTTACTGGGACAGACAGATGGAAATCCAATACAGTGAAACCAGTATGGGAAAAAAAAACATTCCACTTAATCCTTAAGAAAACCTTGCCTTAAAGATCAAATAAATTCAGAAGGAGTATTTTACCTAGCCAGACCTGATTCCGAAAGACCACTCAACTACACCATGGACCTGCCTCAAAGACTGACGATTTGAAAGGACCAGCTACTTCACATATATTTAGAAAGACCACCTGACGAGAAGAAAATAGTCTCTGCCCTCCAATTAGAAAGCTCCCCCAATAATGAAAGGCCAATCTCAAAGGTTGTCACCCCCTCCCCCACCCCATGAGTTTTGGCACACGCCGAAAAGGGTGATCGCAGCCATCACATCATTGACGGCCATAAGCGATTGGCGTTCGGTCTGCTCCCTTGTGCAAATGATCACAGTAAATGATCTAATGAAGTAATCCGACACATCCCACCTTGTCAAGTGAAATGTACGTGGGATCTTTGGACCTCTGGTGATTATGGAGGCCTCGGCCATTACAGGAATGTGAAAACATTCTTTCAACCTGTTTTATTAGCTCTTAGATAGCAGTGGCAGGCATTTGTGACAAGAGTTTACATAAAAGGGCAGAATGTTTTTAAAGTAATCACATGGAATGGCCTGGAAAGACTTCATTAGCGGTTTTAATGGAAGCTGAAATTATTTTTATTTGTCTTTCGGTCAATCATTAACGTTAGGTTGTGAAACACTTGTCGGCCTCTCGCCAGCAGACTACATAAGTGCCACCGCGGTGGAATAGCAGGGTGACGAGGAGGAGGATGGGGGAAATAAGGAGGGTAGGGACTAGGAGGAGGAGGGGAGGGAACTAGGAGGAGGAAGGGAGACAGAGGTGAGGAAATGAGGAAGAGATGGAAAGGAGGAGATAGAAAGGTATAAGATGAGGCTCTGGGATCAGAAAATGGTCATTTGCTCAACAGCAGGACCTGGGCAGCTCCAGTCAATAGGCAATCACTGTTATATTTCTCTTGACAGTACATCGTCTTCCAGACTTTTCCATATCTCCATTTCAGACCTTCCTACCTGAGGAAAGTTTGATGAGGGTGATAGCGCCAAAGTGGCTGGTGATTCAGGGGCTGCTTAAAGCCCCCCAAAACCATGGGTGGTCACCAACCCTCTATTTGTTCTGCTTGAATGCGGGAAATGAGGCTCTCAAAACGAGGGTGAGTTGAAAGGTCAGGTATAGTTATTGGGGGTGAGGGGGCGAATTGGGGGTGGGCAGCAGAGCTGTCACAAAACTTGTCTCTACCTCCCTAGCCTGTTCAGTCTTTCACCTCCAGTGAAAGCGATAGAAAATGTCACACAGCAGACCTGCGACACCGCTGAACCCTTCACTTAATCTCATTGAGTTTGTTCTCAATCGATAAGCTTGTCACCTACAGGAAAACAACTAGTAGTGGCCAGGGAAATCCCAGGTCACTTCCCCTTTCCTCCTCCCATTGGCTGCCTGAAATTTTGTGGCGGCAGTCAGCTCCCACAATGCCGCTCACCACTTGTGTTGAGCACGCTCAGTGCCATGAACAAAAATGGCTCCTTCCACTCAGCCAAACACAAACCTGTCAACCCGTTATCCACCAGCAGAATTTTACAACCAATTCTTTATATTGTCGCATGGACCCGAGCAGATGTGCTATCTTGTCCAATTGATTCTATTTTTTACGCTGCGAGTTGTTATGATCTGGAATGCACTGCCTGAAAGGGTGGTGGTAGCAGATTCAATAACAGCTTTCAAAAGGGTATTGGATAAATACTTGAGGTGAAAAAATTGCAGGGGGAAAGAACAAGGGGGAGTGGGACTAATTGGACAGCTCTTTCAAAGAGCCGGCACAGGCACAATGGGCCGAATGGCCTCCTTCTGTGCTGTATCATTCTATGATTCTATAGTGGTCATGAAGCTCTTGACCAATCAGGAGCTTTATTTCTTTTCAACTTGTAAGTAGACACTTTCCCTCACGGCAGGGCGAAGAACATCCTCTCGTTTCCATGGCGACTGTCTAACCAACCAGATCAATTATTGTTAACAAAAAAAACCAATTTTTTTAATAGTAAAAATTTATTGTAATAATTATCCCGCATACCCAGATTTTTTTTTTAACTGCGCCTTTCCTCACCTCTTTTCCGTGTTGCGAAGGAGAGGAAAGGCCGTCTTAAAAAAAAAGTCTCCGCGGATCATTCTGGATGAGCCTGGCGACGGAAATACGCGACGGGAAGGTCAAGTCTGCCGCTGGTCAGGTCCACACCTTTGTGCAAGACGGTATACATGGTGCCTGCAGCTGTCTCTCAATCACACCTTCCCAACAGTTACCTTCCCATTCCATGCCTGTACTGCTTCCGGAAAATTCCCCCTCCCCACAACGTGATGAATCCAACGCGGCTTCATCAAAGCGCACCCAGTGAAGTTCAACTGCCTTCGGTCGGTGCTCGTCAGCCAGTAACGACACCGGTATTCGAATGAGGTGTGATTGACTAACAAGACAGTATTTAAAGGGACATAGTCTTCTGGGAAGGGGGTATGCCAAACCTCTTTATTGGCTTGCAAAGAGATAAATTCAACGAGGTAAATCATTTCAGAATGGATCACTGCATCTTTTGTGCATGATAATGGCTTGCAGGGTCGTCTTCTCCCAACAACTTAAACAAAGGTTTGGCAAACATTTATTCAAGAAGACCATGTCCCTTTAAGTAAAGACTTTTTCTAATTATGAAAGATTTGTTTATGAATAAGATGTGAACTTTTTAGCTGCACGCTGACAGACTGCTAAACCATAATCAAAAAATATGCTGTTATCCGAGCTCAGTGCTTTATGGAAACGAACAGGCAGTGGTGCAGGAGGCACCATAGGACAAGATTTGTTGTTACTGTCCATTTATCTTGAGTCAACATCAATTTGTCCTGTCAGAACTTAACAGAGAGTCAGTTCCCCTCACCACCCTCACCCGCCCCCCTTAAAGACCGGGATAGTCCCAGGTTTGATTCCTGGCTAGTTAACTGATAGCAACAGGGACAGCGGTGAATCTAATCAGCCATGATCTCACTGAATGGCGGAACAGGCTCGAGGGGCTGAATGGCCTGCTCCTGTTGCTATGTTCCTAGATGGGATGGTGAGAGGGTGCTGCAATTAAACGCAGCAGCCCTGGGTTGGGGGAGGGGAACCGTCCGGACGCCCTGCTTCTGGTAACTTCCCTGTCGGAAAATTATGCTCCCGCCCCCTCACCACCCCCCTCCTAGCCAGCTGGCGCTCAAGCCTAGACTTATCAATTGCTCTGACGACGGTGGCCCATTTGAGCGCCATTGGGTTGCCTTTCTCGTGGCGATGGGTCAACCTAGGCCTCATTGCCTAGGCTAGGCACCTGAAGAACGGCCGCCTGGGTTAGGGTCGGCAGCGCTCGCGGAACCAGACGGCAAGCAACGGGAAGAACCTGCGGAAAAGGAAAAGGGACGGAAATGAGACAGTCTTGTCAGGGTGCAGATAAAACGTACAACTTTCTATGGCGAATGTTGGCGGGGGGAAGGGGGTGGCTGGCCTGTGTTGCAGAAACCCTACTGACCCAGGTTCTCTCTGTTTCCGATTACAGGTGTGAAAAACCCAGGAGATGAGCGAAGACGTAGCAACGAGCTATATTTTCTGTCGGATTTTAATCGTTGTATTTTTTTTTTTTTAAAGTCTTTGTTTTTTTTGAAAAAGAAGACATAGACATGAAGGATAGAAAGAGCACAGCACTTTGAATTCAATACGATATCTGGAGGAAAAAATAAAAACAAAAACAGAAAGAGTCATTCCCGGGAAGAAGGCCTTCTGTGATTTGTGCCGATATATTATTATTAAAAGGCCTAGTATTATTCAGGATACATGCTGCTAAAAAAAAGAGAAAATTACTTGGAAAACTGTTGGGGAAATGATGGATCCGGGATTCCTGGTTCTATTCATTGGGTCATTTTTTAAGACATATATATATATATATATAATAGTAAACTATATATATATAATACAGGCCTCACGAAAGACTTCTTTAAAGACTGAAAAATAAAATATATATATTATATATTAAAATACGGACGCATTGAAGCTTCGTGTGGAGGACCCAAGATTTTCCAGGGAATGATAACCAAGGACGAAGATGTTTTAATGGAAGGGTTGGGGTTGGGGGAGAGGAGGGGCTGGAATAATATCACGTGCCCCAGAGCTCTGCTTTTCAAAAGACAAAACCGCTGGGAGTGTCGTCGGCCCGCGGCCCACGCGCGGCCAGCAGTTGGTCTGCGCACGACCGTTTGTTCCCGCCCCAACCGGGTCTGGAAGGGATTGGCAGCCAAACAAAGCCGAACACCCGAAGAGGACTTGACTCGGATGGAGCCCGTGCAACGTACTTGGTCGGGAGGAGGAGATTTCCAACCCCAACCCCTCCGCCGTGAGCAGCGCCCGAATGTCGTCGCATGACCAGCTGAGGAAATGTTGTTAAAACGCTCCCCTCCACCCCCCGCCCCCACCCCACCATGCGGCGCCCGAATTTCATCGCCAACGGGCCACAGAACTGTCGTTAAAACGGTAAATCTCGGTCACTGACACTGAAATGGTCGAAAGGGATATTCATTAGCATGTATGTATATATATATATATATAGAGAGAGAGAGAGAGCTGGGTTACTACCAGGCAACAGATGCAACAAGGCCTATTGAGGCCTGGCCTGTGGAGGTCCATGCTCTGACCTAATCCACAGCTCTGGGAGATGTTCTATAGGATAGTCGGGAGAAAAGGCTGTAATGTTTCGCTGCTAGGCCTGGCCTGGCCTGGCCTGGCCATGTCTTTTTGAGGCCAGGAGCTCCCTGTGGGGAAGCGGTCGACTAGTTTCCCCGAGGTCACTTCTAGCCTAATTGCTGTTTTTGGAAATTTCTCCTAGATTATTAACTCCTCCCCCCTCCCCCCAATCTCAAAAAAAAATCATAAACAGCAGGAAGTGGTTGGGTTTCCTTCTCCTTTTGTTCAGTTGTGGCCTATTGATGTTTTATACAAAGCGTGATGCCTGGGGTGTGACGCCTGTCCTGAAAACATTGATATTAATTGATATTTCTGATTTCCTTCATTGAAAGATGGCAGGTGTGAAAGATCGGGTGGGGGTGGTGTTGCAGCAGCGCTGATGTGAGGCAGTATTCCTGCCCCCTGTTCCCCGCCCCCACCCCCCCTCCCCAAGTTAAAATAAGTGCAGTCCTGCTTAATAAAACCAAACGGCTAATCGTAACTGAACCCGGGATGAAAAAATGGGGTCAGCTGAGCTTGATGCCGGATTTACTTCTGATCCAAATTGGGCGAATCCTGTCAGGTCAGAGCAGACCGCCCTCAGCCTAATGGTTGGCAAGTGAGGAGCAACCAAAAATCCCTCACCGCAGAACGAGCATGAACCTGTAGGTGCTGCACGTACGTGTGTTACGGGACACCCTCATGCAAGGGCCATGCACGCCCCATTTGTGAAGGACATGTACCCCATTTACTTGCAGGAGGGGGCGGGCGGAGAGGTTGCCCCATTGACGCACCTCTTGGCACGTAGTTGTCCCATCCGTAAGCATCAGCCTTCTGCTGTGGGTGAAGACAGACCTCACCCCAAACAGGACCGTGCACAAGGATCAAAATCCGAGACTGGCACAAGTCCCAGCACCAGACGGCAGTGCTCGTGTCTTGAAAGGTATTCGAGATTGTCACCGGAGCTCTATATATCCTGAATCCATATCCCTTTGGGGTTTTTTTGTGTGGGGGAAGGCGGAGTGGGGGAAATCAGTGAAAATGTAACGTGTAAATGTATGTTAAAATTCTTCAAAGCAAACAGAAGTGAATCTTGTGAACCAGTGTTAAGTGTACTTGCATTTGCTAATGTTGTACGGTTGTTATGACAATTAGTGTGCCCTCTCCCTCTTGCTACCCATTACCCTCTTCCACCCCCACCCCCGCCACTCACCCCAACTCTGAACCATCTTCTTTCCTGACGCACCTGTTCTGCTCTCTCTCTCTCTTTCCTTGTCCTATCACACTTACAACTAAAGACAAAGTAATATGGGGGGAAAGATACCCGCCACCTTGGCAAGATGGGAAACGGAGCGTGACACGAGGAGCCAATCTCCGCCACCCGCCCCCTGCCAATCATGTGAATTGAAGCGCATTCCTCCACACACACACAGACGCGTGCACACACATACACAAAAGTAGTAGGCTGGCTTGCTTAAACCGGCTGGCGAGATTCTGGTCAGTACTGGTTGAACGCCAGGGACGAAGGTCGAACAGGAAGGATTGCACGCGAGAAACAGAGTCCTCCCATCCCCAGCATTTCTCGTACCATTGGCAGAGTCCGTTACGGGCGGCGACCCAACCCGTCCCGTCTTGGTTTCTTTTTCCGTTCGGCACTTCAGCCAGGTGCCGCTTCACGGCACGAGGCGGAAACACCTGCCCCAAATATGTCCGCTCCCCAAACCTGCCGCTCTTTTCCAAGACCCTTTCCTCTCCCTGAAAAGCTGAGGCTCAACGGACAAAAAATAAACTAACCTTCGTGAACTGCTGTGGACTTTGTATAGAATTAAGAGAACGGTTAGAATCAACAATGTATTCAGCCGGTTATATATTAAAAAGAACGAGCGGATGAAAATAAAATCCACACAATTGATTCTTTGCGCAATGTTTATAGTCACATTTTTAGTATATTTTTTTGTCACTTAAAGTATATTTATTGGTGCTACTGTCTCTCTGTTCATAATTGTTAAAAAAATACTGTTTAAATATTAACAACATTATTTTGCTCTAGTTAATTATTCCGTAGCATCACATATTTATTTTTAAACTAAAATATGTTAAATGTTTTTTTTATTAAAAAATTTTTAATTGTAATTCCTTGTTGTGCCTACTTCAAATTATATTAATGGGAAGGGGGAGGGGCGGGGGGAAGGAGGAGATGGTAAAATTAAAGAAAGGCTTGGATTAATGGGGCAACTCTCAAAACGCTTCACGCACTCAATAGGGCCCTGGCGTAAACGGGGCGGTAGAGGCCTAAAAATGGAATTGCATCGCTAACCGCTCGCGCTGCCGCCATCTTGGTTTGGGTCCTGAGAAGGTCGGCCAGAGCACCTGCCTGTTTCAGGCGGGATGCTACTTGTAATATGCGAATCAGATCCCGTGATGTAAGTAGGACCATAATTTATTGCAATTGCGAGATACGAATGGGCAGAGCATGCACAGCACAGACCCCACCCCATTTATACCAGAGGGCGAGCGGTCTAACCAGCGGCTCTTAAACGGCCCGCTGGAGTCTGCTCACAAAATGGTCTAGGAAACTCTTCATTTTGATTTTGGCTGGGGCTAGGAAGTCCACAAACATGAAAGCCCTACCCCAGGGATTTCCTCCCTCCCCCTTTCCCAGGCTCCGACTGTCGGCTAACCTAGTTTGGGAGTCAGACGATCTCCCGCCCTCCCAGAACCGGCAAGGCTGCTGCGGATCAATCACGTGGTGCCCGTGGCTCACAGGCGGGATGTAATTGAGGCTCTGGCCGCAAAATAGCTCGGGCCTCACGCCGGGAAGAACAGGGGAGTATCAGGCACACCCTCACCCCCCTCCCACCCACCCCCTGGCCCGCCTGGTTTCCACCAATAGTCAAAATCACCCCTAATGAATTGAGCTAAATTTAGATCTCAAAGGTTACATTTTTAGGACACCAGGGAGGGACTGATTAAGATTCAGACAGCATGTCAGAATCAGCATGCTTCAGACAATGAAACATTCCAGTGGCGGTTCACACTCATTGCTGCTATTAACAGCTCTATTCATTCAAACTCAGTAGGAGTCATTGCCAAGTTCAGTTTTGGATTTTCGATTGGAGAGAAGGTAATCAGTTTGACTAAAAGCTGACGCTGCAGTCAGCTGACTTTGGGAAAGACAGCAGACTACAGGGAGAGAAGGCTTTGCCCTGTGCTGAAGGCCAAAAATGGACGGTTAGAGTTTCCTTGTAACCAGTTATTGTACGTAAAGTACGATCATTTTGGAAATATGAGTGAGACAGTCCACCAGTGTTCAATAGTGTGGTAAGTTCATTATTCATGCACCGGAAGTGAAGTGTAACTGAGTGGAATATGTGAGTTTTGATTACTACTGGTATTCTGCTGATTCACTTATCGATTTGTAGGTGGTTCGATTTCACCAAGTGGGGTTTTCCTCACCTCTGTTGTAGACTAATTGATAGAGATTGATTGTGACGATTAGTCAACAACTCCATTATTGCATCATGCGACTACCAGGAGGGTAGAAGACAAACTAAATTGACCTCAGTCTTCGTCTAGCAACTCCCATGTTCCTAAGTGTTTTCTTAGTCCGACTTTGGGAAGATTCGAGAGAGACACGAGAAAGCCACGACTATCCGGTTCAGCTCACAAGAGGGTCCTATTGTTACACTACTGGCTCACGCTATTGTGTACGTAGGTATTGGGCAGTGTCAGTCAACTCTGGGAAGATGTGGGGCATGGGTTCCGTTTACGGGTGACTGACTAGCAAGAGACATAAAGAGAGATTGTAAAAGCTTTTATAAGTATGTGAAAAGGAAGAGATTAGCAAAAGTAAATGTGGGTCCCTTACAGGCAGAGACAGGAGAAATTATAACGGGAAATAAGGAAATGGCAAACATTAAACAAATACATTGGCCGCGATTTTTTCAATGGAGGTGGGTCGGGTGCGGGTCAGGTGGTTTCCGGCTTCCAGTCCCACCCTAACTGCATCCGGCCCACAGACGTGATTTTACTTTGATTGACCTTGTTAAGCCCACCCTGCGGATTTGCCAGCCAATTAAGAGGAAGCCGCTCAGATGACGTCATTTGATGACGCGTCATCTGCCGGCTTTCTTAAAAGGACCACGCACAATTTTTTTTGGCAGCTGATTTCGTAGTGTTTGATAGCATTGAGGTGCTGTGAACACTGACAATCACTGCACAAAGGTGAGCTCTTGCACCCAGGCTCTCCAATGACTCACTCCATAGGCTGGAATAGATGGCAGCTGCAGGTGAGGTGACAAGTGATCTGTCACTAGTGAGAGAGGTTCTCCCAATGAGGTGGCACTGGACATGGATTTCAAAACTGGTAACCTACAGAAATGTGTAAATGCATTAAAAATGTATTTACCAACATTTTCTTACCTCTGAGACTCACCAGTGCACCATTGGATCCTTCACACCACTTCTGCAGCTGTCATCAATCCAGAAACATTACAGCAGACTCACAACACGCCACACTTACCTGGCGTGGTGTCCGGATGCCGGGAAACCCGAGGCAGAAGCAGCAAAATTCAAAAATAGCCCGTCAACTCCTATCAACTACCTGTTAATAGGCAGGTAATAGGCTTTAATCCTCTTCCCGCCACTAGGTGTCAGGCACATGCGCAAATCGGGGACCCGACATTTGGGAAAATTGTTTAGAGGCAGTCTGACGGTGGGATCGCAACCCGCCATCAATCAAAACGATTTTACCCTTTGACCCACCTCCAAACCTACCCTGTGAGCGGCGGCAGCAAAATCCAGCCCATTATATCTGTCTTCACGGTAGAAGACACAAAAAACATTCCAGAAATAATGGGGAACCAAGGGTCTTGCAGGAATGAGGAACTTACAAATGTAACCCCACTCTTTAAGAAAGGAGGGAGCGAGAAAACGGGGAACTACAAACCTGTTAGCCTCACATCAGTAGTTGGGAAAATGCTGGAATCTATTATAAAGGATGCAATAACTGGGCACTTAGAAACTAATAGTAAGATTGGGCAGAGTCAACATGGACTTATGAAAGGGAAATCCTGTTTGACAAACCTATTGAAGTTCTTTGAGGCTGTAACTAGTGGAGTAGACAAAGGGGGACCGGTAGATGTGGTATATTTGGATTTTCAGAAGGCCTTCGATAAGGTCCCATCCAAGAGGTTGGTGAACAAAATTAGGGCACATGGAATTGGGAGTAATATACTAGCATGGATTGAGAATTGGTTAACAGACAGAAAACAAAGAGTGGGGATAAACGGGTCTTTTTCAGGATGGCAGGCTGTGACTAGTGGGGTACCGCAAGGATCGGTGCTTGGGCCCCAGCTATTCACAATATATATTAATGATTTGGATGAGGGGACTAAATGTAACATTTCCAAATTTGCTGATGACACAAAGCTAGGTGGCAGTGTCAGTTGCGAAGAGGATGTGAAGAGGCTTCAAGGGGATCTCGATAGGCTCAGTGAGTGGGCGAGAAGATGGCAGATGGATTATAATGTGGATAAATGTGAAGTTATCCACTTTGGTAGAAAAAAACAGAAAGGCAGAGTATTTCCTAAATGATGAAAGAATGGGGAATGCAGATGCTCAAAGGGACCTGGGTGTCCTTGTACATGAGTCACTGAAAGTGAATGTGCAGGTGCAGCAAGCCATTAGGAAGGCAAATGGTATGCTGGCCTTCATTACAAGAGGATTTGAGTACAGGAGTAAAGAAGTATTACTCCAAATATATAGGGCCTTGGTGAGACCACACCTGGAGTACTGTGTACAATTTTGGTCTCCTTACCTAAGGAAGGATATACATGCCATAGAGGGAGTGCAATGAAGGTTCACGAGATTGATTCCTGGGATGGCAGGACTGTCGTATGAAAAGAGATTGAGTAAACTAGGCCTGTATTCTCTTGAATTCAGAAGAATGAGAGGGGATCTCATTGAAGCATACAAAATTATTACATGGCTTGATAGGGTGGATGCTGGGAGAATGTTTCCCTTGTCTGGGGAGTCTAGAACCAGGGGCCACAGCCTCAGGATAAAGGGTAGGCCATTCAGGACTGAGATGAGAAGAAATTTCTTCACACAGAGGGTGGTGAATCTTTGGAATTCTCTACCCCAGAGGGCTGTGGAGGCTCAGTCATTGGGTATATTCAAAACAGAAGTCGATAGATTTCTGACTAGTAAGGGCATCAAGGGATATGGCGATAGGGCCGGTGAATGGAGTTGAGGCAGAAGATCAGCCATGATCTCATTGAATGGCGGAGCAGGCTCGAAGGGCCGAATGGCCTACTCCTGCTCCTATTTCTTATGTTCTTAAAAAAATTAGTATCAGTAAAGAAATAGTACTGGATAAATTAATGGGACTAAAAGCCGACAAATCCCCTGGACCTGATGGCCTACACCCTAGGGTTTTAAAGGAGGTGGCTACAGAGATAGTGGATGCATTGGTTTTGATCTTCCAGAATTTCCTAGATTCTAGAATGTTCCCCGTGGATTGGAAGGTAGCATATATAACCCCACTATTCAAGAAAGGAGGGAGATTGAAAACAGGGAACTATAGGCCAATTAGCCTGGCATCAGTAGTAGGGAAAATGCTAGAATATATTATTATGGACATGGTAACAGGGCACTTAGAAAATCATAATATGATTGGGCAAAGTCAACATGGATTTATGAAAGGGAAATTGTGTTTGACAAATCAGAGTTTATTGAAGTTGTAACTAGTAGGATGGATAAGGGGGAACTAGTGGATGTGGTGTATTTGTTTTTTTTAAAAGCATTCGATAAGGTGCCACTCAGAGGTTATTACACAAAATGTGGGCTCATGGTGTTGGGGGTAATATAGCATGGATTGAGGATTGGTTAAGGGACAGAAAACAGAGAGTAGGAATAAACAGGTTGGCAGGCTGTAACTAGTGGGGTACCGCAAGGATCAGTGCTTGGGCCTCAGCTATTTACAATCTATATCAATGACTTAGATGAGGGGACCGAGTGTAATGTATCCAAGATTGCTGACAATACAAAGCAAGTTGGGAAAGTAAGCTGTGAGGAGAACGCAAAGAGGCTGCAAAGGGATATAGACAGGTTAAGTGAATGAGCAAGAATGTGGCAGATGGAATATAATGTGGAGAAATGTGAAGCTATCCACTTTGGTAGGAAAAACAGAAAAGCAGAATATTTTTTGAAAGGTGAGCAACTGGGAAATGTTGGTATTCAGAGGGACTTGGGTGTCCTTGTACACGAATCACTGAAAGTTAACATACAGGTACAGCAAGCAATTAGGAAAGCAAATGGTATGTTGGCCTTTATTACAAGAGGATTTGAGTATAAGAGTAAAGGGGGGAGAAATTCGGTGGAGCCGCAAATGGGGCGCCCAGCTCACCTGGGCGCCGGAATTACCGCTGCGATCGGAGCAGTTGCGACCGCCGGAAATTCATCTTGAACACCCCAAGAAGGACTCGGGGTGCTGCTCGAGGTGCCCCGTGTCCCTCTTAGGGCGCTGAAACTGAATATCGCAGCACAAAGTGCCGCAGCGCCACACACCACGGCACGGCGCGCTGTGGTACTGCAGGCCTTCCTCCGCTTCTTAAGGGGGAGGGGCCTGCACCAGCGCGATGAGCGATCGCGAGTGCCGGCAAAAGAGCCCGGCACCGAAGAGAAGTGCCGGGCTCTCGGGAAACAGCCGGCACTGCCCGGGGCTGGGGGGGATCAGGAGGCCGGGGACGGAGGAGCTGGCAGGCGGCCACCGGAAAAAATGGCCGTCCCGCGTCTCCACCTTAATTTGCGCCACTGCCGCCACAGGTAGGCCCCGTGAACCGGGCGCGATTTGCGAACGGCGCTACAGAGGCGGGCGCTACCAAATATCACGATCGGGGCGGTAGCGGGGTGCTGCGCACACTGATGATGTCATCGGTGGCGGCGCAGCACAGCAGGCTAACGCCGCCATTAGCGCCCCGCTAAATATCGCGGGAGGCGTGGCCAGTGGCGCTAAAGCCACTGAGTGCCCTCTTTAGGCGCTAACTGGTGGCGCAGTCCACCGAATTTCTAGGCCAAGATGTCTTACTGCAATTATATTGGGCCTTGGTGAGACCACACCTGGAGTACTGTGTACAGTTCTGGTCTCCTTACCTAAGGAAAGATATACTTGTCATAGAGGGAGTGCAATGAAGGTTCACCAGACTGACTCCTGGGATAAGGGGATTGTCCTATGAAGAGAGATTGAGTAGACTTGGCCGATATTCCCTAGAGTTTAGAAGAATGAGAGGTGTTCTCACTAAAATATATTAAATTCTTTCAGGACTTGATAGGATAGATACTGAGGGGATATTTTCCTTGGCAGGGGAGACTAGAACTAGGGTCACAGTCTCAGAATAAGGGGTTGGCCATTTATGACTGAGATGAGGAGAAATTTCTTCACTCAGAGGGTGGTGAATCTTTGGAATTCTCTACCCCAGAGGGCTGTGGAGGCTCAGTCGTTGAGTATATTCAAGACAGAGATCGATAGATTTTTGAATATTAAGGGAATCAAGGGATATGGGGATAGTTGGGAAGGTGGAGATGATGTAGAAGATCAGCCATGATCTTACTGAATGGTGGAGCAGGCTCGAGGGGCCAAATGGCCTACTCCTGCTCCTATTTCGTATGTTCTTTGTACTTAAAAAAAAAACTTGTAAGAATACACGTGCTTAAAAAAACACAACCTTTATTTTCAAATACTTTTTGTGGAAAAATTAGCCCCAAATCCTGAACCATAATAGTTACTATTTACCCAAGTATTCTTGTACCTTCACAACAGTTAGGGGGGAAATTTGGTGGCTTTGCACCTCCCGTTAGCGCCCTAAGAGGCCCAGGGAAAGAGCTCAGAGTGCAGCCCCCATAATCTCTTCTAAATCGAAGCAAGGAAGGTCAAATCAAAACCAACCTGCAAAATGCTGCTCAGTACCCAAAACTCCTTCACACAGCGTTGAATCTCTCCAGAAGTCTCTCTCTCTCTCTCTCAGAATGCGTGGTGCAAAAATGTCACCGACAGAAAAAGGCAGGAAGCGGTCGCCTTTAAATAGCGCTCCCCCAGTCCCTTCCTGACTGCAAAACGCTCCCCTCAACCTGGCGTTGCTAGCGGCAGGCGGTAAGGCAGGGGGCGCCACTCAATATCCTAAGAGGGTGCTAATGGGGCACAAAGCAACTAGCGCCCGGGCACGGCGATGTTTGCGCTATTCACAAATTGACCAGACATTTTGCGGCGGCGCTAAACACTACCGCCGCGATCTCCTGCGCCCACAGATCATGATGTCAGTCGAGTGCGCAACGCCCCGGTAGCGCCCCGGACCAGATATTGAGTGGCGCCCCCTGCCTTACTGCCTGCCGCTAGCAACGACATGTAGAGGGGAGCGTTTTGCAGTTGGGAAGGGACTGGGGGAGCGCTATTTAAAGGCGATCGGTTCCTGCCATTTTCTGTCGGCGACATTTTTGCACCACGCATTCTGAGTGAGAGAGAGACTTCTGGAGAGATTCAACACTGTGTGAAGGGGTTTTGGGTACTGAGCAGCACTTTGCAGGTTCATTTTGATTTGACCTTCCTTGCATCGATTTAGAAGAGACTATGGGGGCTGCACTCTGAGCTCTTTCCTTGGGCCCCTCCATTGTTCTTTCCAGCAGATTTGATGTACAGGTCTCTCCAGGCCGAGATTCAAGGCTGCAATGAGCAGGGTGTGGATGGAGAGCAAGATCGGCCCTCCCCTTTAGTAACTGGCCGGCGCCAGTGTGTCTTGTGTTGCATTGCTGACTGACAGCACATGAGCTTCGCCAGCGCTCTGAGGTAGCGCCTCGCTCCTCGGCGTTAGCGCTTTAAGAGAGATGTGCAGCGCCTGATTTAGCGCTCTAATCACCTCCAAGGGCGATAAAAGCCAAGTTTGCAGTCGGAGGCGATAATTAGCACCTGGCGCTAAACTTTGCGCCCGGCCGATAATTGCGCCCCAAATGGGGCGATACCGAATTTCTCCTCCTTGCTTTTCTCTTCTTCATTACCCAGATCGAGCACTGCACTATTTTGTCATCCAATTTGTCATGTTTAATCCCAATTTCATGCCCTCTGTCTCAATAACATTACTTCCCAAAGAAGTGCCGTTCTCCCTTTTAAATAACTGGGTGCTCAACACTTCAGTCTGACTTCTCTTCTAACACCTCACTTCCTCGATCTTTAACTCGCCTCTGCGAGTTAATTTGCACCCAATTTGCCTGGGTCAACTTTCACCATCCTGAAAACTTTGATTATGAAACCTCCCCATTTTTTCCCCAGAGAGAAGTCCAACTTCCTTACGCTTTCCTCGTGACTCAAATTCCCGACACCCGGAGTCACTTTCATCCGTCACCTCTGTCCAAACCCAAGGGCAATACTCTCCTGCTCGTGAGTCGGATTGCACGGTCACAGCGAGCCTGATAAATAACGACGATCACAAACTGCAGAGCTGAAAAGATGAGCTGGGCAGGCACTTTTGTTCAAACCCAGGCAGGGGTCGATAGAGATACATAGGGTTAAGTTGCAGGCGCAAGCTGATTTCTCTCTCGTCCCCCATACCCCACTTCTCGACACCCCTGCATGATCTTTACTGTGCTTCAAATTAGCCATCGGTTTCCCATCTGTGTAAACAGGCCTGAAGAGCACAGTCCCCCCAGGTTATGGCTTGATCGCTATTTACACCAGAGCTTCAACTGGCCTGTCGGTGGGGTAAAGGTCACATGATGGATGCATCCATCAAATGGTCAGTCCACAGCCACGGCAGCTACTGTATAAACAGCAGGCATAAACCTGACAAGTGCCAACTTTGGGCAATTAATCCTCAGCTATTGGTCATGTTGAGGGCTGGTGGGTGGGTGGGTGGGTGGGGGGTGCAAGGAGTTATTCTCCCCAATCAGGATTCCGCTCAAAGTCTCACTGTTGCCATCATTTTTAGTGCCGTCACCACACAATCAATCGACAGCAGGACCCCCTTTGAAGAAGGAATAAATGATCAGGTTCCTTTAAAGATAGCAGCACGGTGGCATAGTGGTTAGCAGTGTTGCCTCACAGCGCCAGGGACCCGGGTTCGGATCCGGCCTCGGGTGACTGTCTGTGTGGAGTTTGTACATTCTCCCCGTGTTTGCATGGGTTTCCTCCGGGTGCTCCGGTTTCCTCCCACAGTCCAAAGATGTGCGGGTTAGGTTGATTGGCTATGATAAATTGACCCTTAGTGTTAGGGGGATTAAATACGTGGGGTTATTGGGATATGTGTTGGTGTTGGTGTAGGGGTTACGGGGATCGGGTGGGATATGTGTCGGTGCAGGCTCGATGGGCCGAAATGGCCTCTATCTGCACTGTGGGGTTTCTGTGATAGCCTCTTGCCGTTCAAACTTCATTCATCTTATCGTATACAATTCATTATATTCTATTCGCTAAGAAAGATAGAGCATGCCGTTCACATCCTGAGGACATCAGAAAAAGCTTGGCAGAGGCCGAAGTACTTTTGAAGTGCAGTCAAGTCGGCAAAACGCAGCAGCTAACTTGCACACAGCAAGACCCCACGAAAATAGCACTGAGATAAGTGAGGAGATCATCGGCCTTTGGAGGTGTTGGTTGAGGGAGGAATGTTTTCCAGGATACCAGGAGAACTGCATAATTTTCCTTCAAGGGGATCTTTAATATCCACCTAACTTGAAGTAGCTTTATTGTCTCATTCAAAAGCCAGCACCTCCGACAGTTTACAGTCTCTCAGCATTGCAGTGAAGATGATGTGCTCAAATCCTGGATTATTATAACTCTGCACTATTCTCTATAATATATACAGGGTGTGTTATGCTCTATAATATATACAGGGTGTGTTATTCTCTATAATATATACCGGGTGTGTTATTCACAATAATATATACGGGGTGTGTTATTCTCTATAATATATACAGGGTGTGTTATTCTCTATAATATATACAGAGTGTGTTATTCTCTATAATATATACAGGGTGTGTTATTCTCTATAATATATACAGGGTGTGATATTCTCTATAATATATACAGGGTGTGTTATTCTCTATAATATATACAGGTTGTGTTATTCACTATCTATATATATAAAAGGAGGATACATCTGTCTGTCTGTCATTCCGTCTGTCTGTCTGTCTGTCTGTATTGAATTAACTCGAAAGTTATAGAGCGTACTGACACGTGCGTGACATCAAAAGAAAGCTGACGATTCAGAACCGTTCTAAAGCATATTTACGTTTCGGCCGGACAAAAGTTGCGCCCGCGGTATCCAAAAAACATTCAACATTCCGCTCATTATCCGCTCATTAGCATCGAGTGACGTCGAGGTTGACCAATCGTACGGCGGGTTCCTGGCGCGTGCAGCCGGGCCCTCCTACGGTCGAGTGATGGGACGATTGACCAATCCTATGCTTCGGTGACCTGACGGTCCACCAATCGGTGCATGTGTGGGCGGGCCTTATCATTCTGAACCGAGGTTCTTGATTCCAAACTTTTCCTTTCTTTTTCCCGTTTTCTGCGTGTTTCTTTTCAAATCTACATTTCCAGCAAAAAAAAAGTTGCTTTTAAAAGACAAATTGTTTTTAAAAAAGTTAATTAATTTGTAAATCTTTTGTCTAACCTCTATAATTTTCCTACCTTTCACCGTTTTTCCAGGCCTCAAAGCCTGGGCGTCTGTTGACCAGCCATGCCCGAGCTAGGCCGCCTCCCATCGCGATCTTTGTGAAGGCTGGAGGGGGCGGGCCTGAGCCGAGCGCCGCCACCCGCCGCCATCTTAGTAAAGGCGGGCGGGGCGGGAGTCAGCGTCCGCGTCATCTTCTGCCCGGAGCGTGACTTGAGTCCGGCCGGGCCTCACGCGATAGATTGCGCAGCGGCGTCTCTCTGGTCTTGAAGCCGGCTCGGGCGGGGACAGCGGGAGATCGTGGGGGCGGGACATCGGGAGATCCGGGGGCGGGACATCAGGAGATCGGGGGGGCGGGACATCGGGAGATCGGGGGGGCGGCACATCGGGAGATCGCGGGGCGGCACATCGGGAGATCGCGGGGCGGGGACATCGGGAGATCGAGGGGCGGGACATCGAGAGATTGGGGGGGGTGGGACATCGGGAGATCGGGGATCGGGAGATCGGGGGGGCGGGGATCGGGAGATCGGGGGCGGGGCTCTGGGACTCCCCCTCTCCCCCTCCTCTCCCCCCTCCCCTGCCCCTCCCCCTTCCCCTCCCACTCCCCTCCCCTTCCTCCCCCCTCCCCTTCCTCCCCCCTCCACCTCCCCCTCCCCTTCCTCCCCCCCTCCCCCTCCCCTTCCTCCCCCTCCCCCCCTCCCTCCCCCCTCCTCCCCCCCTTCCTCCCCTCCCCTCCCCCCTCTCCCCCTCCCCTCCACCTCCCCTCCCCTCTGCTCCCCTCCTCCCCTCGCCCCTACTCCCCTACCCTCCCCCCTCCCCCCCTGCCCCTCCCCCTCCCCTCCACACCCCTCCCCCCCTCCCCTCCCCCCTCCCCCTCCCCCCTCCCTCCCTCCTGCCCTCCCCCCTCCCCTCCCCCTCCCTCCACCCCTCCCTCCCCTCTCCCCCTCCCCCCTCCCTCACCCCCTTCCCCCTCCCTTCCTCCTCCCTCCCCCCCTTCCCCCCAGTCGCTGTCTCTCTTCCCCCATGTCGCTCTCTCTCTTCCCCCCAGTCGTGCTCTCTCTTCCCCCCCAGTCGCGCGCTCTCTCTCTCTCTTCCAACGACTGAGAACCGTTCCCCTCTACCAGTCGCTATGGGCGCCAGGCGCACAATAGGCCGGCGCCACTGAATTTCCGGTTTGGGGCGAACAAAGGGCGTTGCACGATGAAATGACGTCAGGATCTGCGCGCGCAGCTGAGCGCGCGCAAAGGCTTTGCGCCGCCGCTAAATCTTTACTGAAGTTGGGGAGAGGCGCAGATCACGCTGCGCCCGGCCGCTAGCCGCCTAGCGCCCCACATCTCCTCCTCCTAAGGTGCTAGCGGCTGGCGCAAACAACTGAATTTCTAGGCCATATTGTTTTTAAAAAAAGTTAATTACTTTCTAAATCTTTTATCTAATCTCATTAATTTCCCTACCTTTCCCCATTTTTGCAGGTAGGCCTCGAAGCCTGGGTGTCTGTTTCCAGCCATGCTGGACCCTAGGCAATTGTTTTGTGGCAAGCTCCTCCCACCCCTCACCCCCCACCCCCCCCCGCTGGGCCCGATTCCGAACCAGCGGCCAGCCATCTTGGTAAAGGCTGGCTGGGCTCACTGCAAGCTCCTCGCGCTTCATTCGGGGGGGGGGGGGGGAGTAGGGCTCAGGAGGGGAGGGGGAGCGCAGAGGGTTACCCCGGCAACCGGGCTCGCCAGCCGGAATCGGCCGTCTCAAGCCGCTCAGGCCCAGGCCCGGTCCTGGAGATCGGGAGGCGGAGAGGGGAGGAAGGTTACCAAGGCAACCGGGCCCGGCCAGCCGCAATCGGCCGTCTCAAGCCGCCTCAGGCCTGGCCTCGGGAGGGCGGGGCTCGGGCTGACCGGGGCGCTGCGCTCAGCATGTCAGTGCGTGGGGTGGCACGGAGCTCAGCGGAGCCATCGCCGGCAGAGGGGAGAGGGTCTGCTGGCTCCCCCCTCCCTTTCTCCCCCCCTCCTTCCCCAACCTCCCCCACCCCTCCCCTCCTTCCTCTCCCCCTCCCCTCCCCTCCCCCTCCCCTCCCCCCTCTCCCCTCCCCTCCCCCCCTCTCCCCTCCCCCCCTCTCCCTCTCTGCTCCCCCCCTCCCCTCCCCCCCTCTCCCCTCCTCCCTCTCTGCTCCCCCCCTCTCCCCCTCCCCCTCCCCTCCTCCCTCTCCCCCCTCCCCTCTCCCCCTCCCCTCCTCCCTCTCCCCCTCCCCTCCTCCCCTCTCCCCCCTCCCCTCTCCCCTCCCCTTCCCTACCCCCCTCCCCATCTCCCCCTCCTCCCCCCCCATCTCCCCCTCCTCCCTTCCCCCCCCACCCCGCCTCCCCTCCCCCTCCCCCTCCTCCCCCTCCCCCCCTTCCCCCCCTTTCCTCCCCTTCCCCCTCCCCTTTCCCCACCACTCCCCTCCCCTTTACCCCCCTCCCCTCACCCCCTCCCCATTCCCCCTCCCCTCCCCTTTCCCCCTCCCTTTCCCCCTCTCCTTTCCCCCTCCCCTTCCCCTTCCCCTTCCCCCCCTCCCTCTCTCCCCTCCCCTTCCCCC
>NC_140995.1:228788210-228874403 GCF_052327205.1 Somniosus microcephalus
CCCCTCTCCTTTCCCCCTCCCCTTCCCTTCCCCCCTCCTCTCCCCTCCCCTTCCCCCCCCTCTCCCCTCCCCTTCCCCCCCTCTCCCCCCGTCCTCCCCACCCCCTCTCCCCCTCCTCCTCCCCCCCTCTCCCCCTCCTCCTCCCCCCCTCCTCCTCCTCCCCTCCTCCCCCCCCTCCTCCTCCTCCTCTCCTCCCCCCTCCTCCTCCCCTCCTCCCCCCTCCGCCCCTCCTCCCCCCTCCGCCCCTCCTCCTCCCTCCCCTTCCCCTCCCCTCCCCTTCCCCCTCCCCCTCCCCTTTCCCCCCTCCCCTCCCCTTTCCCCACTCCCCTCCCCTTTCCCCTTCCCCTCCCCTTTCCCCACCTCCCCTTTCCCTCCTCCCCTCCCCCTCCCCATTCCCCCCTCCCCTCCTTTCTCCCCCCTTCTCCCCCCTTCCCCCCAGTCACGCTCTCCCTTCCCCCCAGTCGCGCTCTCTCTTCCCCCCAGTCGCTCTCTCTCTTCCCCCAGTCGCTCTCTCTCTTCCCCCCAGTCGCTCTCTCTTCCCCCCAGTCGCTCTCTCTCTTCCCCCCAGTCGCTCTCTCTCTTCCCCCCAGTCGCTCTCTCTCTTACCCCAATCGCTCTCTCTCTTCCCCCCAGTCGCTCTCTCTCTTCCCCCCAGTCGCTCTCTCTCTTCCCCCCAGTCGCTCTCTCTCTTCCCCCCCAGTCGCTCTCTCTCCTACCCCAATCGCTCTCTCTCTTCCCCCCAGTCGCTCTCTCTCTTCCCCCCCAGTCGCTCTCTCTCTTACCCCAATCGCTCTCTCTCTTCCCCCCAGTCGCTCTCTCTCTTCCCCCCCAGTCGCTCTCTCTCTTACCCCAATCGCTCTCTCTCTTCCCCCCAGTCGCTCTCTCTCTTCCCCCCCAGTCGCTCTCTCTCTTACCCCAATCGCTCTCTCTCTTCCCCCCAGTCGCTCTCTCTCTTCCCCCCAGTCGCTCTCTCTCTTCCCCCCAGTCGCTCTCTCTCTCTCTTCCAACAACAACATGCCCTCAAAAGACCCTCGGCATCGCCGGGCACTTCAGCTAGTAATATATACAGGGTGTGTTATTCTCTATAATATATACAGGGTGTGTTATTCTCCATAATATATACAGGGTGTGTTATTCTCTATAATATATACAGGGTGTGTTAATCTCTATAATACATAGAGGGTGTGTTATTCTCTATAATACACACAGAGTGTGTTATTCTCTTTAATATATACAGGGTGTGTTATCCTCTAGAATATTTACAGGGTGTGTTATTCTCCATAATATATACAGGGTGTGTTATTCACTATAATATATACAGGGTGTGTTATTCTCTATAATATATACAGGGTGTGTTATTCTCTATAATATATACAGGGTGTGTTATTCACTATAATATATACAGGGTGTGTTATTCAGTATCATATATTCAGGGTGTGTTATTCTCTATATATACAGGGTGTGTCATTCGCTATAATATATACAGGGCATGTTTTTCACTATAATATATACAGGGTGTTTTATTCTCTATTATATATACAGGGTGTGTCACTCACTATAATATATACAGGGTGTGTTATTCACTATAATATATACAGGGTGTGTTATTCTCTATAATATATACAGGGTGTGTTATTCTCTCTAATATATACAGGGTGTGTTATTCTCTATAATATATACAGGGTGTGTTATTCACTATAATATATACAGGGTGTGTTATTCACTATAATATATACAGGGTGTGTTATTCTCTATAATATATACAGGGTGTGTTATTCACTATAATATATACGGGGTGTGTTAATCTCTATAATATATACAGGGTGTGTTATTCTCTATAATATTTACAGGATGTGTTATTGTGGCGGAGCCACTAAGGGACTCCGATCAATTGTATATAATTCCCTTTAATAATATGTTAGCTACAGCCTGAGTCTGTATCTTTGTTTTCACTGTTTACATGTACGGAGCGCGATCACTTTAATAGTGCGGGTAAACGCGATGACATCATGCCGTTCATTACGTGATCCCCCACCGGCAGGAAAAACATGATGACGTCATGACATCAGCCACGGGGCCGCCCAAGCAGTCCTCATGGAGCCTCCGAACTGACTAGACCTATATTCGATGTTCTCCTGTAGTTATCTGTTAAACTCTGTTAGTTTTCATTAAACCTCATTTATTTGATCGCCTGAGTGGACCTCAGTATTTTGTATAGGAACTAGACATTCCTACATTGGTGACCCCGACTTTTGCGAACGGTTTTCGCAGAAGTTACTGAACATGAAATGCAACGCCGCTGCTTTGAAGCTACCACAGTTCTGGGAGCAACAACGAGCCGCGTGGTTCATCCAGGCTGAAGCCCAGTTCGCAATCAGGAACATCGTTGCGGATCAGACCCGTTACTATTACGTGGTCTCCGCCCTCGACAGCGCCACAGCCTCGTGGATCGTCAGCCTGCTTGGTAATCCACCAGAAGATTGCAAGTATGAAACGATAAAGGTGCGGTTGTTACAGGTCTTCGGGCTCACGAAGTCGGAGCGCGCCCGCCGGCTGCTCGCTATGCCCGGCCTCGGGGACTCAAAGCTGTCTGAGCTCATGAGCCAAATGGTCATGCTCCTGGACTCCGAACCGGAATGCTTCCTCTTCAGGGAGCTATTCCTCAGCCAGCTACCAGAGCAAGTTCAGGCTGCCCTAGCCAGGTCGGAAGTCACAGTCTGCGCAGAGCTAGCTGCCGAAGCGGACAAGATCTTCGCTGCTCCAGCACCTCACCCTGCGGGGTTGGGCTTCTACCACGCCTGTTTTGGCGTGAAAGCGAGATGCTGCCGCCCTCCCTGCAGCTTTTCGCTCAAAAAAAACAGCAGCAACCCTGTCGAAAGAGGACCGGTCATAACGAGCGCCCCGCGGCTGCGATGGCAATCGGTAATTTGGGAAAACTCCTCTTCATCACCGACTCCCTATCTGGTCGACGTTTCCTCTGTGACACCGGAGCGCAGTGTAGCATCCTACCCGCGTGAAATCTTGATCTGCAAGCTGGGGGGCACGGCCCCTCCCCCGAGGCGGCTAATGGCGGGGCCATTCCGACCTTCGGAAGACGGCGGGTCCAGATGTGTTTCGGCGGTCAGCGGTATTACTCGGATTTCATCACGGCCAAAGTCTCTCAAGCCATCCTCGGGGCAGATTTTTTGTGCGCCAATGGCCTCCTGGTGGATATACGGCACCGCCGGTTGATCACTGCGGCCACTTTTCACTCCATCCCGTGCCACTGCGGTAACACTGTGTCGCGCACTGTCTCCTGTGCGTTCCCACCTCCGGATGACTTCACTCGCCTCCTCGGAGATTTCCCAGACCTGACCAGACCCACTTTCTCTTCCATGGCCACGAAACATGGTGTCGAACATCACATCACCACTACTGGCTCCCCGGTCTACGCACGGGCCTGGCGCCTCGAACCTGGCAAGCTCGCGGCTGCGAAAGCGGAGTTCAACATGATGGAGCGGCGAGGGATTATTCGCCGGTCGAATAGTCCCTGGTCTTCGCCTCTCCACATTGTTCTGAAACCTGGTGGCGGATGGCGGCCTTGCGGCGACTACTGACGCCTGAATGACGCCACTACTCCTGATCGGTACCCGATCCCTCATATTCGGGATTTCTCTGCCCATTTGGCGGGAAATACCATTTTTTCAAAAGTCGACCTTGTCCGTGACTACCACCAGGTCCCCGTACACCCGCAAGACGTCCCAAAAACTGCAGTGATCACCCCATTCGGCCTGTTTGAATTTCTGCGGATGCCGTTTGGATTGAAGAATGCTGCACAGGCTTTCCAACGCTTGATGGACTCCGTGCTTCGGGACCTCAAGTTTCTATTCGTCTACCTCGACGACATCCTCATCGCCAGCCCTAATAAAGAGGAGCACATCTGCCATTTGCACACCCTCTTTAGACGCCTCAGTCAACACGGCTTGATCATCAACCCGGCCAAGTGGCAGTTCGGCCTGCAGCAGATTGATTTCTTAGGCCATCGCATCACATCGGACGTCGCAATTCCCCTGCAAACGAAGGTGGAGGCAGTTACTTTGTTCCCGCGCCCGCAGACCGTCAAGGCCCTGCAGGAGTTCCTCGGGATGGTAAATTTTTATCACCGGTTCGTCCCTAATGCAGCTCTGCTCATGCAGCCCCTGTACGAGGTCCTCAAGGGCAAGTCTGGCAAGGATCCGATTAGCTGGACGGTCGACATGGACCGGGCGTTCGTCGACACAAAAGGCGCCTTAGCCAACGCAACCATGCTGGCGCACCCGCTGCCAGGTGCCACCATTGCCCTTACCACCGACGCATCAGACTACACCATCGGTGCAGTGCAGGAACAGTGAGTGCATGGGACGTGGCAACCGCTGGCGTTTTTCAGCCACCAACTTCGGCGAAATGAACGGAAGTACAGCACGTTCGACCGGGAGTTGCTGGCCCTTTTTCTGGCCATCCGCCATTTCCAGTTCTTGCTAGAGGGACGTCCGTTCACGGCTTTTGTGGACCATAAGCCACTAACGTTCGCTATGGCCAAGACCGCCGAACCATGGTCAGCTTGGCAACAACGTCAGTTGACGTTTATCTCAGAATTCACCACTGACATTCAGCATGTGTCCGGTAAAGACAACCTGGTGGCGGATTGCCTCTCCCGCACGACCGTTCATGCAGTCCAGCTCGGCATCGACTATGCCCTCATGGCTGCGGATCAGGCCTCGGATCCGGAGGTCCAATCTTACAGAACCAACCCCTCTAGCCTCCAAGCGGCCGACGTCAAATTCCATGCCGCGGGCACTACGCTACTCTGCGACGTCTCCGTAGGCGATCCTCGCCCTATCGTGCCGGTCACCTGGCACCGAAAAGTTTTTGACACCATACACGGGTTGTCGCACCCTGGCATGAAGGCCTCGCAACGGCTGATGTCGTCCAAATTTGTGTGGCGGGGCATGCACATGGATGTTCGCGACTGGGCCAAGGCCAAGGTGCAGCGTCACGTCAAGGCTCCATTGGCCACTTTCGCTGTTCCGGAACATAGGTTTGATCATGTGCATGTGGACCTGGTGGGGCCACTTCCGCCTTCGCACGGGTTTACTCATCTTCTTACAATGGTGGACCGCACCACTCGATGGCCGGAGGCGGTTCCTCTGTCATCCACCACTTCCGCAGACGTCGCCAGGGCATTCATCTCCTCTTGGGTCGCCCGTTTCGGGGTACTGGTGGACATCTCATCTGATCATGTCCCGCAGTTTTCCTCTGAGCTCTGGAACGCTATGGCTCAGGGGCTCGGCGTCAAGCTACATCGCACCACTGCCTACCATCCACAGGCGAATGGCCTGTGCGAACGATTCCACAGGTCGCTCAAAGCCGCACTGCGAGCCAGCCTTCAAGGCGTGGGCTGGGTGGACAGGCTTCCATGGGTTCTTTTGGGTCTTCGTACGGCGCCTAAAGAAGATCTTCAATCATCCTCGGCGGAGCTCGTATATGGCCAGCCGCTACGCGTACCAGGGGATTTCCTTCCGACTCCAACAGAGCCATGGTCCGCATCCCAGCAGCTCATCAGCCACCAGGAGGCGGCCAGAAGTTTCGCTCCAGTGCCTACGTCACATCATGGCTTGCAGAGCTCCCACGTCCCAGCTGAGCTGAAGAACGCCGACTATGTGTTTATCTGCCACGACGCTCATCAGGATCCGCTCAAACCCCCTTACACTGGTCCTTTCCGCGTGATAGAGCCGGGAGACAAAACTTTTTCGGTCGATATCGGAGGTAAACCGGACCACATTTCGGTTGACCGGTTGAAGCTGGCTCACTTGGACCTTGACCGCCCAGTCGAGATCGCACAACCGCTGAAACGTGGCCGATCGCCCACAGTCGCTGTGCCAGATCAAACGCAACCGCCCGCCAGCTCGCCCGCCGTCCATCAGCTTCCACTTCAAGGCTACAGAAGTCAATCTGACAGGCTTGTCAGGCCTCCTCGCCATTTTACTTTTGCTATTAAAGACAATTCTGGGGGGGCGCATGTGGCAGAGCCACTAAGGGACTCCGATCAATTGTATATAATTCCCTTTAATAATATGTTAGCTACAGCCTGAGTCTGTATCTTTGTTTTCACTGTTTACATGTACAGAGCGCGATCACTTTAATAGCGCGGGTAAACGCGATGACATCACGCCGTTCATCACGTGATCCCCCACCGGCGGGAAAAACGTCATGACGTCATGACGTCAGCCACGGGACCGCCCAAGCAGTCTTCGTGGAGCCTCCGAACTGACTAGACCTATATTCGATGTTCTCCTGTAGTTATCTGTTAAACTCTGTTAGTTTTCATTAAACCTCATTTATTTGATCGCCTGAGTGGACCTCAGTCTTTTGGCTAGGAACTAGACATTCCTACATTATTCACCATAATATATACAGGGTGTTTTATTCACTATAATATATTCAGGGTGTATTATTCTCTATAATATATACAGGGTGTGTTATTCTCTATAATATATACAGGGTGTGTTATTCTCTATTATATATAGAGGGTATGTTATTCTCTATAATATATACAGGGTGTGTTATTCATGATAATATATACATGGTGTGTTATTCACTATAATATATACAGGGTGTGTTATTCACTATAATATATACAGGGTGTGTTATTCTCTATAATATATACAGGGTGTGTTTTTCTCTATAATCTATACAGGGTGTGTTATTCTCTATAATATATACAGGGTGTGTTATTCTCTATAATCTATACAGGGTGTGTTATTCTCTATAATATATACAGGGTGTGTTATTCTCTATAATATATACAGGGTGTGTTATTCTCTATTATATATACAGGGTGTGTTATTCTCCATAATATATACAGGGTGTGTTATTCTCTATAATCTATACAGGGTGCGTTATTCTCTATTATATATACAGGGTGTGTTATTCTCTATAATATATACAGGGTGTGTTATTCTCTATAATCTATACAGGGTGTGTTATTCTCTATAATCTATACAGGGTGTGTTATTCTCTATAATATATACAGGGTGTGTTATTCTCTATAATATATACAGGGTGTGTTATTCTCTATTATATATACAGGGTGTGTTATTCTCTATAATATATACAGGGTGTGTTATTCTCTATAATCTATACAGGGTGCGTTATTCTCTATTATATATACAGGGTGTGTTATTCTCTATAATCTATACAGGGTGTGTTATTCTCTATAATCTATACAGGGTGTGTTATTCTC
Source organism: Somniosus microcephalus (assembly GCF_052327205.1). Lineage (NCBI taxonomy): Eukaryota > Metazoa > Chordata > Chondrichthyes > Squaliformes > Somniosidae > Somniosus > Somniosus microcephalus. Next base: position 228,795,472 of record NC_140995.1, read on the forward strand.
TATAATATATACAGGGTGTGTTATTCTCTATAATATATACAGGGTGTGTTATTCTCTATTATATATACAGGGTGTGTTATTCTCTATAATATATACAGGGTGTGTTATTCTCTATAATCTATACAGGGTGCGTTATTCTCTATTATATATACAGGGTGTGTTATTCTCTATAATATATACAGGGTGTGTTATTCTCTATAATATATACAGGGTGTGTTATTCTCTATTATATATACAGGGTGTGTTATTCTCTATAATATATACAGGGTGTGTTGTTCTCTATAATATATCCAGGGTGTGTTATTCTCTATAATATATACAGGGTGTGTTGTTCTCTATAATATATACAGGGTGTGTTATTCTCTATAATATATACAGGGTGTGTTGTTCTCTATAATATATACAGAGTGTGTTATTCTCTATAATATATACAGGGTGTGTTATTCTCTATAATCTATACAGGGTGTGTTATTCTCTATAATCTATACAGGGTGTGTTATTCTCTATAATATATACAGGGTGTGTTATTCTCTATAATATATACAGGGTGTGTTATTCTCTATTATATATACAGGGTGTGTTATTCTCTATAATATATACAGGGTGTGTTATTCTCTATAATATATACAGGGTGTGTTATTCTCTATTATATATACAGGGTGTGTTATTCTCTATAATATATACAGGGTGTGTTATTCTCTATTATATATACAGGGTGTGTTATTCTCTATAATATATACAGGGTGTGTTATTCTCTATAATCTATACAGGGTGCGTTATTCTCTATTATATATACAGGGTGTGTTATTCTCTATAATATATACAGGGTGTGTTATTCTCTATAATATATACAGGGTGTGTTATTCTCTATTATATATACAGGGTGTGTTATTCTCTATAATATATACAGGGTGTGTTATTCTCTATAATCTATACAGGGTGCGTTATTCTCTATTATATATACAGGGTGTGTTATTCTCTATTATATATACAGGGTGTGTTATTCTCTATAATATATACAGGGTGTGTTATTCTCTATAATATATACAGGGTGTGTTGTTCTCTATAATATATACAGGGTGTGTTATTCTCTATAATATATACAGGGTGTGTTGTTCTCTATAATATATACAGAGTGTGTTATTCTCTATAATATATACAGGGTGTGTTATTCTCTATAATCTATACAGGGTGTGTTATTCTCTATAATCTATACAGGGTGTGTTATTCTCTATAATATATACAGGGTGTGTTATTCTCTATAATATATACAGGGTGTGTTATTCTCTATTATATATACAGGGTGTGTTATTCTCTATAATATATACAGGGTGTGTTATTCTCTATAATATATACAGGGTGTGTTATTCTCTATTATATATACAGGGTGTGTTATTCTCTATAATATATACAGGGTGTGTTATTCTCTATTATATATACAGGGTGTGTTATTCTCTATAATATATACAGGGTGTGTTATTCTCTATAATCTATACAGGGTGCGTTATTCTCTATTATATATACAGGGTGTGTTATTCTCTATAATATATACAGGGTGTGTTATTCTCTATAATATATACAGGGTGTGTTATTCTCTATTATATATACAGGGTGTGTTATTCTCTATAATATATACAGGGTGTGTTATTCTCTATAATCTATACAGGGTGCGTTATTCTCTATTATATATACAGGGTGTGTTATTCTCTATTATATATACAGGGTGTGTTATTCTCTATAATATATACAGGGTGTGTTATTCTCTATAATCTATACAGGGTGCGTTATTCTCTATTATATATACAGGGTGTGTTATTCTCTATAATATATACAGGGTGTGTTATTCTCTATAATATATACAGGGTGTGTTATTCTCTATTATATATACAGGGTGTGTTATTCTCTATAATATATACAGGGTGTGTTATTCTCTATAATCTATACAGGGTGCGTTATTCTCTATTATATATACAGGGTGTGTTATTCTCTATAATATATACAGGGTGTGTTATTCTCTATAATATATACAGGGTGTGTTATTCTCTATTATATATACAGGGTGTGTTATTCTCTATAATATATACAGGGTGTGTTATTCTCTATTATATATACAGGGTGTGTTATTCTCTATAATATATACAGGGTGTGTTGTTCTCTATAATATATCCAGGGTGTGTTATTCTCTATAATATATACAGGGTGTGTTGTTCTCTATAATATATACAGGGTGTGTTATTCTCTATAATATATACAGGGTGTGTTGTTCTCTATAATATATACAGAGTGTGTTATTCTCTATAATATATACAGGGTGTGTTATTCTCTATAATATATACAGGGTGTGTTATTCACTATAATATATACAGGGTGTGTTATTCTCTATAATATATACAGGGTGTGTTATTCTCTATAATATATACAGGGTGTGTTGTTCTCTATAATATATCCAGGGTGTGTTATTCTCTATAATATATCCAGGGTGTGTTATTCTCTATAATATATCCAGGGTGTGTTATTCTCTATAATATATACAGGGTGTGTTATTCTCTATAATATATTCAGGGTGTGTTATTCACTATAATATATACAGGGTGTGTTATTCTCTATTATATATACAGGGTGTGTTATTCTCTATAATATATTCAGGGTGTGTTATTCACTATAATATATACAGGGTGTGTTATTCTCTATATTATATACAGGGTGTGTAATTCACTATAATATTCACAGGATGTGTTATTCTCTATAATATATAGTGTGTGTTATTCGCTTTAATATATACAGGGTCTGCTATTCTCTATAATACATGAAGCCTGTGATATTCACCATAATATATACAATTAATACCTGAAGGAATGAGACTACACGGTGGCATAGTGGTTAGCACTGTTGCCTCACAGCGCCAGGGACCCGGGTTCGAATCCGGCCTCGGGCGACTGTCTGTGTGGAGTTTGCACATTCTCCCCGTGTTTGCGTGGGTTTCCTCCGGGTGCTCCGGTTTCCTCCCACAGTCCAAAGATGTGCGGGTTAGGTTGATTGGTTCTGATAAATTGACCCTTAGTGTTAGGGGGATTAAATACGTGGGGTTACGGGGATAGGGTGGGATATGTGTTGGTGTAGGGGTTACGGGGATAGGGTGGGATATGTGTTGGTGTAGGGGTTACGGGGATCAGGTGGGATATGTGTCGGTGCAGGCTCGATGGGCTGAAATGGCCTCTATCTGCACTGTGGGGTTTCTGTGATTCTGTGATACACACTAGTTGTAGTTAATTCCAGTACCAGAGAGGCTGATTGGCAGTAATTAACATTTATCACGTGGTTCAAATGGTACTTACGCTTTCATTGGCAGGACTTAACTTATTGTGGCGAGTTCAGTTTGTATCTGCTGTCCAAATGCAGCAACTGCACCACATTCACTGCATGGTCTTGGTGAGGCAGACAGGGAGATGCCGTTTTCTCGAAGCTAACAGAATCTCGGTCAGAAACTGTTGGATATTGGCATTTAACCGCCCATCCGCCCCTCGCCTGAAGTTGCTGCACCATTTACGCATAAATAACAGCCAGCGCCATTAGCCTCACTGTTGTTTTGACAGCAAATTAAACTCCATTATATCCAGGTCTGAGCTATTGGGAAAAGCTGAGGTCTTCAAATAAAAGTTTTAATGAAGGGATTAAAGGCAATTTAATGGATACATTTAATTATGTTGCTGTAAAATATATTTTTTTTAGCCCAACCCTAATTTCAGTTACTGAGAATAAAAGACTAGTGAAAACAAATTCAGAAAGCATTTTGAGCAGTTTGTGGGACCCCAGCAGGCAGATTTCGCAATCAGCAGGTGACAAGTTTACAAAAGCAGCACCCTTTATAAATGTGGACCGTGGAATTCATAACAGGAAAAATTGTTTCCAAAACATGACAGCTGGAAGTCAAATAGTGCAGTCAGGAAGTATGTGCAGATGTAAGCTGCAAGTCCATCTCCCATGCCATTGCTCAAACCGGCCTAGAATCTGGGACGTACACAGTTGCAATACTTCACTGCTAACTTCAGGTCAATGGTCAGTACTTCCTATGAGGGAGTGGTCCACATAGACGAATCCAGGTCATTGTAGCTCTTAACATCAAGCAGAGAGGCTTAGGGGGGCCTCGATTTTAAAATTCTCATCCTTGTTTTCAAATCCCTCCACGGCCTCGCCCCTCCCTATCTCTGTAAACTTCCTCCAACCCTCCGAGATCTTTGCGCTCCTCCAATTCTGGTCTCTTGCACATTCCCAATTTACTTCGCTCAACCAACCTTCAGTTGCCGAGGCCCTAAGCTCTGGAATGCCCTTCCTGAACCTCTCCGTCTCACTACCTCTCTCTCTTCCTTTAAGATGCTTCTTAAAACCTGCCTCTGACCAAGCTTTCAGTCACGTGTCATAATATCTCCTTATGTGACTCAGAGTCAAATTTTGTTTGATAATCACTCCAGTGAAGCGCCTTGGGACATTTGACTATAAATGCAAATGCAGTACATTGATATGCAAGTTGTTGTAAAATTATGAGGACAGGTTGCATAAATTTGGCTTATATTCCCTTGAGTATAGGAAATTGAGGAGTGATTTGATCGAGGTGTTTAAAATGTTAAAAGGGTTCGATACTGTAGATCGAGAGGAACTATTTGCTCTGATGGAGGAATGAAGAACATGGGGACATAATCTTAAAATTAGAGCCAGGCCATTCAGGAGTGAAATCAGGAAACACTTTTTCACACAAAGGATAGTGGAAATTTGGTAAACTCTCTCCCCGAAAAGGCAGTGGATGCTGGGCCACTTGGAGCCAATAGATTTTTGTTAGGTAAGAGTGTCAAGGGATATCGACAATGGGCTGGAAAATGGAGTTGAGGTGCAGATCAGCCATGATTTATTTGAATGCCGGAGCAGGCTCGAGGGGTTGAATGACCTACTCCTATGTTACTAGAGGGCAATTATAAATGCTTGTAAATTTCTGGCTCTGGTTCAGAAGAAATCAGCATAAAAGGATAGTATTTCTTTTTCACTTCTAATAAAATTGTTTTGCATCGCTAACAAAATGTGACTTCTAGTGTGTGACGTCTGAGGTATGACAGCCTCGAAACAGGACTCAACATTTTAATGCATATGATAGATATGAATGTGACAAGCATCGTTCAGTCTGTTCCAAGCACACTGACACAATCCAATGCTAATCTGTTTTGCACAGCACTTTTTACTACACATGTCCCAGAGCTCTGTTTATTGCACATGGCTCTGCATTGAGTGGCAGATACTGCGCTAATCCTTCCTGGGCGTCAGGCTGGGGCTCCAGCGGCTGGCTCTACAGCTGAGACCGGCAGCGAAATCGGAGGCAATCAATAACGGACTGGGAGGGAGCACTCGGGAGACGGCCGGCGCGGCAAGCAGGTCAGCGTTTAGACCTCCGGCGGGAACGAGTCTCCAACAGTAAATTAAAAAAAAAAAGAGAACGGAAACCGCAGTAAACAGCGTTGTTATCGGCAGCAGCGGCGGGAAAGCGCGGGAAGCGCCATATCTTTGCTACAGAAAATAAAAAAAAGCGCGGGAAGCGCCATATCTTTTCTGAAATGCCTAAGTCTGGCAATATTGATGCTTTTGATAGCAAAATAGAGGATTGGACCACATACGTGGAAAGAGTAGAGGTATATTGCACTGCAAATGGAATAGAAGATGAAAAAAAAGCTTCAGTACTTCTGAACTTAATGGGCGCAATGACATACGGGCTGTTACGAAATTTAATCACTCCAGCCAAACCAAAGGACAAGAATTTTAAAGAAATTGTTGATACCCTGCAGGAGCACTTAAACCCAACACCGCTGCTGATAGCGGAATGATTCAAGTTCTTCAAGAGAAATCAACACAAGAATGAAAGTAACGATGATTACCTAACCGAATTAAGAAAGCTATCAAAGTACTGCCAATTCGGGGCAGGACTATCAGATTATCTTCGAGACAAATTCGTTTGCGGTCTCTTAAGTGAAGGAACACAAAAAAGACTGCTTTCTGAAAAAGTTTTAACATTGGACAAAGCTTTCAGTATGGCTGTATCATACGAAGCAGCAGCAAAAGGAGCTGCAGAGATACAACAAAAGACACAGGACTTCGGCACCCATGAAATGACACAGGGTTTCAAAAGATGTTATCGCTGTGGCAGATCCACCCATAACCAGAGGGACTGCTGGTTCAAGGACAAAGCATGCAGGCAATGTGGAAAGATTGGACACATTGCACGGGTATGCCGATCTGGACAAAATAAATCCACTGACAAAAAAAAAAAATCAATAAAGAAAAGTACAGGAAGGTACAAATGATGACGGACAGTAGCTCCAAAGACCAGAAGAGCGATAGCGACTTCGAAAACAAGAGACTAAGCTGTCTCAAATTACATAATGTACTTGCCAAAGATGATTATCAAACCATTTGGGTTACCCTCACAATAGCAGGGTCCCCAGTTAAAATGGAGCTAGATACAGGATCAGCTCTAACCGTAATAAATCGACGGGATTACGAGAGGCTATTTTCGCATATACCTCTAAAAGACACATCCATTATCTTAAAAACATATACGGGGCAGAAAGTATACCCCAAAGGAAAAATAAGGGTGCCTGTGGTATACAACGGCAAAGAAATACAAAAGTTGTATTTATACATTTTACAAGATGGTGGTCCACCGTTGTTGGGACGTGAATGGATAAGGAAGATACGTTTAGACTGGCACTCCATTCAGGCACTGACGGTGACCAGTAAGGAAAAAAACAATGATGACATCATACCTGAACGATTAAAAGACATCTTGGCCAACGCCAAAGAAGTGTTTCAAGAGAAACTAGGAACCTTGAAAGGCATCACCGCCTCAATAAAAGTGGAAGATGCAGCAATTCCCAAATTTTTTAAGGCACGACCGGTGCCATACGCAATATGTCCAGCAGTCGAGGCAGAGCTGGAGAATTTGGAAAAAGCAGGCGTATTATCCAAAATAGATTGGAGCGAATGGGCAACACCCATCGTTCCAGTCATGAAAAAAGCATTGAATAAAGATAATTCTGAAGAACAGAGAAAAATTCGCATCTGTGGTGACTTCAAGGTGACTGTAAACCCGGTCCTTCACACAGTACAGTATCCTCTTCCGAGGATAGAAGATATTTTCGCCTCACTATCCGGAGGGAAACGTTTCATCAAAATTGACTTGGCACAGGCATATCTACAGATGGAGGTTGAGGAGGCCTCTAAAAAGTATCTCACGATAAACACACACAAAGGCCTGTACCAGTACAATCGACTGGTTTTTGGAGTAGCATCAGCTCCAGCTATCTGGCAAAGAGCTATGGAGCAAGTCCTGCAAGGGATTCCGGGGACTCAATGCTACCTAGACGACATCCTTGTAACAGGAGAAAATGACAACGAGCACCTTGCCAATTTGGAGCAGGTGCTCACTAGGCTGAAAGAACGGGGCCTACGAGCGAATCGCCCCAAGTGCGAATTTTTCCAAAATCAGATATCATATTGTGGCCACATAATTAATAATGAAGGGTTGCATAAGTCACCTGAAAAAATTGAAGCGGTTATAAAAGCCCCAGCACCTGAAAATGTTTCACAATTAAGGTCGTTCCTGGGATTAATAAATTACTATCATAAATTTTTACCGAACTTATCAACTCTTCTACACCCTCTTAATGAACTTCTACAAACAGGAGTGATTTGGAAATGGAACAAAGACTGTAAACGTGCCTTCCATAAATGCAAAGACTTAATCACATCTGAAGAAGTTTTGGCTCATTACAACCCATCACTGCCAATCAGACTGGCGTGCGATGCATCCCCTTACGGCATAGGAGCAGTATTATCCCATAAATTCCCTGATGGCTCAGAACGGCCGATAGCTTTTGCGTCATGCTCATTAAACTCAGCTGAGCATAACTATGCCCAAATCGACAAAAAAGCACTCAGCCTGGTATGGGGAGTGAAGAAATTCAACCATTACCTACACGGACAAAAATTTACCTTGTTGACTGACCATCAACCCCTCATCTCCATATTCAACCCTAAAAAAGGTGTTCCCATTATGACAGCGCAAAGGCTACAGAGGTGGTCCCTTTTTCTAGGGGCACACCAATACAACATAGAATACAAAGGGTCAAAACAGCATGGGAATGCTGACGGTTTATCGCGCCTACCGTTGCCAACGGTAGAAGAGGCACCTACAGTAGACCCAGTAGAGATGTTCCACTCTACCATAGTGGAATGTCTACCAGTGACAAATTCTGCCATTGAAAGGGAGAGGAGAAATGACCCGACTCTCTCACGGGTCTACGATTTAACAGTGAAGGGATGGCCAGCACATGGCGAACCACTGTTGCCAGCATTCTCGCAAAGAAGAGAACAGCTGTCAGTGTGCCGAGGAACCTTGATGTGTGGATCCAGAGTGGTGATTCCACCCAAACTCCAGGATAAAGTGTATGGTGGCCAGGTATCGATGGAGACATCAAAGAAATGACCAAGAGCTGCCTAGGATGCCAGATGGTCCAAAACGCTCCACCACAAGTCCCTCTACATCCATGGGAGTGGCCCTCATCTCCCTGGCAAAGGGTGCACATCGACTTTGCTGGTCCATTTATGGACTCAATGTTCTTAATCGCGGTTGATGCACACTCCAAGTGGCCGGAGGTAATAAAGATGTCCTCCACCACCACGGAAAAAACCATCACAGTATTAAGGACCATATTTGCCAGGAATGGGCTGCCGGAACAAATATGTTCTGATAATGGACCGCAATTTGTGTCCGAAGAATTCAGAAAGTTCTTAAAAAACAATGGGGTTAAGCACTACACGTCCGCCCCATACCATCCCGCCACCAATGGATTGGCTGAAAGGTTTGTCCAGACCTTCAAGAAGGCCATAAAGGCCATGGGTAATGAAGACATAAAACTTCAGCACAAGGTGGATAACTTCTTATTCGCATACAGGAATGCAACACATATGGTTACCAACCAAACTCCCGCCATGATGTTCTTCAATAGAAACCTAAGATGCCGGCTGGATTTGGTCAAGCCCAACATCAGAAGGGACGTGGAGAACCGGCAGTTTCAAGGCATGAATGAAAGGCCAACTAGAACCTTCCAGATAGGTCAACAAGTTTTGGCTCGGGACTACCGTACCGAGAAATGGCAGCCTGGAACTATCTGCACACGACTAGGACCACTGATGTATACCGTGGACATCGGAGAAAGCATAATAAGGCGCCATGCTGACCAAATCATAAAGTCATCCGAAAAGGGACAACCTACACCACAACTCTATACATCTAACGATGAAGTAGAGATACCCATATCTACCTCCGATCTGGTGATACTGGAACCCGATGAACCCGACACTGGCATTCAAGCTGAATCAGCCTTGCCAGAAGAACCTACTACACCACCAGAAACTACTACACCCCCGAGGCGTTATCTGGACCGAGTCAGGAAGCCTCCTGAGAGACTAACTTATAATTAATTAACTACAGCAATGTATATTATTTTGCTTATAACATGTAATTAATAATTACTTAAAATATGATGTACTGGTTAGCTAAAAGGGGAGGAATTGTGGTGTATGTGCCTTTAAGAGCCCCAGGTGTGCTGTAATGCCGGTAATTGCCACTCGGGCTATATAAGCCTGTATATTGTGTATATCCGTTAGAACCCCCCCCCCAGACTTTGCTTAGTAAATACCTATGAACCAACTCCTGTCTTCAGTGTCTTTATCAACACACGGACACTACAAAAGGGAAGTCTTGGGAAAGATGATGCTTGAATTTGGAAGGAATCCAGATGAAGTGAACCCAGAGAGGCTTTTGATGCAGCAACTCTTAATCCAAAGCAAAGAATTTTTTTTCTAATTAAAGCCCAAACAGAATCACTCCCTTCTCGAAAAGAACCTCATGGCACAAATGATGAGTCACTCTGGCAGTCTGAATTACAAGCTGCAATGAATGTTTTGCATAGTTGATCACTGTTGGAGAAATAGACATCTCTGTGGGGGATATGGGCCCAATCCAGTCAAAATACAACCGAGTAAAATAGCCATTGCAGGGTTACACAACAAATAACACATCTCTAGCCAACATCTATTGAAGTTGAATGAAGCTTGCAACCCAAACTCGGATTCAAACAAAGGATTACTTAAAATAGTTCAGGCTGTCGAAACAATATCCCTTCTGAGTGTCTTTAATGCCACGTTGACTCAACAAGGCTTTTCAGTCCCATGCTGAGAAATATTGATTTTTGTTTTAATTAATTTAGCTAATGACTACCTGTCTGTCAATGCCCTTTGACAGTTGGCAACGTCTCTCTTTGGTTCTGTTTGTGGACTGAGAGGCCAAGCTTCAGAACTTTGCCCAAGCTGCTGTAAATAGGGCTATTGAATTGATCACAAGCATGAAATGTCATTTATAAGGCATATTCGTAGCTATCAATTATCCACATGCTTATATAATCTATTATTCCCTTTGTAACACCTCATTTCTAGTACGGTAGTGTAGTGATTATAGGGTTCAGTAGTGTAGTGATCATAGTACTGGACTGGTAACCATTGGCGCCCATGCCTTTTGTAGTGTATGTACCTTTAAGAGAGAACTACTTTTACAGCTCCTGTATAATGTAGTACCGGCAGTGACCACACCTGTATATAAGCCTTGAGCATGCCTCTGTACTGTCAGTCTTTAGACTACCCTCCTCCAGTAAAAACCTGTTGATTGTTAAGTTACAGCCTCCGTGTAGTTATTGGAAAACATCATACTTTAAGAATCACGGATTCAACAGTGGTGACGAGGTCGATTCGAATCTACCTGCAACTCTGCATTTCCCTTCAAGGATTCGCTCCGGGAGGGCGGTGGAAGAAAGTCGAGGCCAGAAGCACGGGCGTCGACCACGAGCAACCGCCCAGTCATCCGGCAGAGAGTGAACATCGCATGGGAGGCTGTTGAGAGCTGGGCCTGGTTCCCCAGCCACGACGATCCAGCAACAGACTGGCAACAGGTACAGCGCAGACCCTTCCCGGACAGCGGCAGCTGAAGCCGACCGACGGCATAGAAAAAGCCGAGCAGCGTCGATGGGGTAAGAGAGAGAGTGAAGCGCACAGGGCGCAGCCGGGGGTTGAAAACCGAGTGGCGTCGAGGAAAAACAGAACAGAGAGAGAGAGGGTAAAGCAGCAGCCGGGTTCAGGACCGAGCGGCGGCAACGGGAGAGGTGCACAGGAGAATGCGCAGAGCACAGCCAGGGCTCAAGGGCTGAACAGCATCCGCGGGGAGAAGAAGGGAGAGCGCGGGAGATGCCATTGAGCCACGGAGAAGAAGGGAGATCGCGGGAGACGCCATTTTAGAAGCCGCAGCGGAGAAGAAGGGTGAGCGCAGGAAGAAAGGAAAGCGCGGGAGACGCCATTTTGTGCCAGCGGAGAAGAAGGGAGAGCGCAGGAGACGCCATTTTAGACAGTTAAATCACACTCAGGGATGCTGAAGAGTGGCAGTATCACTGCGTTCGACAATGAAGTCGAAGATTGGGCGACATATGTGGAACGCATTGAGGTGTACTGCAGGGCGAATGAAGTGCTAGATGCTAGGAAAGCACTGGTTTTGTTAAATTCCATGGGTGCAAAAACTTATGGCTTACTGCGAAATCTAATAACCCCAGAGAAGCCCGTGGATAAGAATTTCAAAAGCATAGTGGAAATCCTACAGGACCACTTAAACCCCACACCGCTGCTGATAGCAGAAAGATTTAAGTTCCACAAAAGGAACCAGCACAAAAACGAAAGTAATGCTGAGTACTTAACGGAACTGCACAAGCTATCGAAACACTACCAGTTTGGAATGGGACTAGCAGATACGTTAAAGGACAAGTTTGTGTGTGGGCTTCAAAGTGAAGGAACCCAGAAACGGCTTCTATCAGAAAAGGATCTTACGCTGGACAAGGCTTTCAGCATGGCAGTATCACACGAAGCAGCCGCAAGGGGCGCTGCAGAGATACAACGGAGACCGCAAGAATATGGCACCAATGAAATGTCATATGGAGCTGGGAAGTGTTATCGCTGCGGCAGAACAACACACGACCAGAAGGATTGTTGGTTCAAGGACCAAGTGTGCAGACAGTGTGGAAAAGCAGGACACATAGCAAGAGTCTGCAGGTCAGGGAAGAAAACCAGCAGCAAGAAATCTCCACAGGAAAAGTACAAAAAGGTACATAAGGTGATGGACAGTAGTTCAGATGAACAGAAAAGTGATACAGACTCTGGAAGCAAGGAGCTGGGTTGTCTGAAACTACATAAGGTAATCAAAATGGAGGATCACCAGACTATCTGGGTCACACTCAAGATAGACGGAGTCCAAGTGAAAATGGAATTGGACACAGGATCAGCCCTAACAGTCATAAACCAAAGGGACTACAAGCGGCTATTTTCACATATACCCTTGAAAGCTACAGAGATTGTCTTGAAGACGTACATGGGGCAAAAAGTCTACCCCAAAGGAAAAATAAGGGTGAAAGTGATATACAAAGGCCAGGAAATACCTAAAATGGACCTATATGTATTGCCAGATGCAGGACCACCACTACTAGGACGTGAATGGATCCGGAAGATACAATTAGATTGGCATACCATACAGGCACTGAAGGTTGAGGCCAAAAAGGATGACGACGTCACACCTGGACGACTGTCAAAAATGCTAACTGACACACAAGAAGTGTTCCAGGAGGGACTCGGAACACTAAAAGGCATAACAGCAACGATTAAAATAGAGGAAAATGCAAGCCCAAAGTCTTTTAAGGCCAGACCAGTGCCTTATGCGATCCGACCAGCCGTCGAAGCAGAGCTGGAAGGGTTGGAATGTTCAGGAGTACTGTCCAACGTAGACTGGAGCGAGTGGGCTACACCCATCGTTCCTGTAATGAAGCGGTCGTTGAGTAATACGCCTGGGGAACCAAAGAAGGTCCGCATCTGTGGGGATTTTAAGGTGACAGTGAACCCAGTCCTTCACACGGTACAATATCCGCTTCCACGGATTGAGGATATTTTCGCCTCGCTATCTGGAGGTAAACGCTTCACCAAAATTGATCTGGCCCAGGCGTACTTGCAAATGGAGGTAGAAGAAGCCTCGAAACAATACCTCACGATCAACACTCATAAAGGTCTCTACCAATACAACTGGCTGGTGTTCGGGGTAGCATCAGCTCCAGCTATTTGGCAAAGGGCAATGGATCAAGTCCTGCAAGGGATTCCAGGGACCCAGTGTTATTTGGACGACATCCTGGTCACGGGCGAAAATGACAGTGATCACCTCGCCAACCTGGAGAAGGTGCTCACTAGATTAAAGGAATATGGGCTACGAGCTAATCGCCACAAGTGCGAGTTTTTCCAGAAGCAGATCTCGTATTGTGGCCACGTTATTGATGAAGAGGGGTTACATAAGTCCCCTGAAAAGATTGAGGCAGTAGTCAAGGCTCCAGCACCGGAAAATGTGTCACAACTGAGTCTTATGTTCATTAATAAATAGACATTCTTATTATGAACACAGCTAGCTTTTGCTAGACACTTTTTATTGAGCACATGTGGACTAGGTACAGTATCTGTAGAGGCTTCCATCTTGACTGCTGCCTTGTGGGTAGCCTAGTGCCTCATGGGTAATGTAGTCTTAATATACATACAGCTGGGTAGTGTAGTCTTATACATACAGCTATATACAGCTCTACACAGCTCTACGGCTCCACCTAGTGTCCACTATAGAATGACACGTTATTGATCATTACATCCCCCTTTCTTTGAGGTTTAACAAAATCAATATCAATCAACTTCCAAGAAAACAATAAAGATAATATCAGTAACACTTTTGTTAGTGCTCTATAAACATAAAATTTTCAAAACAGTCAACACATTTTCAAAGCTTTACATTGTACTCAAAGATTAAGTCTATCAGGCTCTTTTACTTCACTTGTGGATCTTCTCAACACGGGTAAGTCTGATGTGTCTTCATGAGATTGTTCTGGCGGTGAATGACAAGATGCAGTTGCGGCATTGTCATCAATCTGCTCTTGTATAGATCGAGGTCTCCTTGCGATCTTTGCTTGGAGAGGGTTTCAGTGTTTCCTTCACTCTTCATACCATAACTCTCAATGTAGTCAATGCACTCTCGAAAAACTGCTGGCAGCTGGAGCCCATCATACAGCATAGTCCTCTCAGCAGCCTCGGCTAATGGAACACCAAAGATTGGCCTGAGGGAAGAAGGAGTATCCACCGGAACTGCTTCCTGCTCTGGTGCAGGCTTCTTCTTTTTCTTTTTCTCTTTCCACTGCTTAACAACATCTGCTGCGGTTATATCTTTGGACTTTTTCTCCTTGTGTTTTTCCTCTTTCTGCTTTCCTTTGACCTTGAAGTCTTTTTCTTTCTTCTTGGAGAAACTAGGCTTTTTGAAGACATGGATACCCTTTGGCCTTTTCATCCTTGCTGGGCTCTCTGCTTCATCACCTGACTCATCTGGTCTGCTTATGGCACAGTTTATACGGTAGACTCTCTTGACCAGTTCTAAGTCTTCACAAGCTTTGTCACCTAGTATCGAATCAAGTCTTTCAGCCACAACAGAAAATATGAGATGATGCACTTTGTCTTTGACTGTCACTTTAAGTCTGCATACACCTAAGCTATCTATTTTCTGTCCATTATAGCTCTTCAGTAGTACTGACTTTTTCTGTATTTTGGGCTTTTCTTTCATATTTTTTATGTCACTCATACTGATTAAGTTTGCTTTTGCCCCAGTGTCCAGTTTCAATGTAACTAATGCTCCATTTATCTGCAGTGGGATCATCCATTTGTTCACTTTTACTGCATTGACTTTATGTTCAGCATTGTCCATTTCTGAGGGCTGCACATTTTCTGTATCTTTTTTGATATCGTCACATGACACCATTCCTACAAAAAATGTCTCACTTAAATCAGTGTCCTCAATTACATTAACTCGTTGCCCTTTCTTAGTTTTTACTTTTGAAAAGCATTGTTTGGCAAAGTGATTCTTTCCATTACACTTTGTGCACATTTTTCCAAATGCTGGGCTTTGTCTTAACTGGTGTTTGTAACCACAGCATTTACAATTAAAAATTTCATCCTCCGATTGCTTTTCATTTCTGTTCTGCCCACGTTTCTTCGCCTTGTAGGACACAGCACCGACAGCAGCATTATTACTCATTACAATCGCATCATTATTGATTTCACTGAAAGTCTTCGCGTGCTTTCGAGCTAACTCGCTGGCTTGGCATATTTTCACTGCATTTTCCAAATTTAGTTTGGTTTCTCTCAACAGACGTTCCCTGACTCTTTTATCATGAATACCAAACACAATCTGGTCACGAATCATGGATGATTTCAGCTCAGAGAAATTACATGTCTGTGCTTTCAGTTTCAGATCAGTTATAAAGCTATCAAAAGTCTCATTTTGCTGCTGTGTCCTTAAACAGAAGATGTATCTTTCATAGGTCTTATTCTTTTTGGGAGAGCAATGTGCATCAAATTTTTTTAGTACATATTCTAATTTTTCTCTGTTCTCCTCTGGATTAAATACAAATGTATTAAATACCTCTATCGCCTGTGGGCCTGCAACCATAAGCAGCAACGCTATCTTCCTTGCGTCTGGCTTCGTCCCGAATCCGATGGCTGCAATGTAGAGTTCGAATTGTTGTTTAAAAGTCTGCCAATTGTAGTCGATTTTTCCTGTGAGTTTCAAACGCTCTGGTGGCTTCAAATTCTCCATGTCGCTTTTCACAATTTTCAGCAGATCTTCATCATCCTGGTACCATCTTATGTTCATTAATAAATAGACATTCTTATTATGAACACAGCTAGCTTTTGCTAGACACTTTTATTGAGCACATGTGGACTAGGTACAGTATCTGTAGAGGCTTCCATCTTGACTGCTGCCTTGTGGGTAGCCTAGTGCCTCATGGGTAATGTAGTCTTAATATACATACAGCTGGGTAGTGTAGTCTTATACATACAGCTATATACAGCTCTACACAGCTCTACGGCTCCACCTAGTGTCCACTATAGAATGACATGTTATTGATCATTACACTGAGGTCGTTCCTCGGGCTGGTAAACTACTACCAGAAGTTCTTACCAAATTTGTCTACAGTATTACACCCACTGAACACCCGACTGCAAACAGGGGTACCATGGAAGTGGAATGACGAATGTAAATGAGCTTTCCAGAAGTGCAAAGAATTGATCACATCAAAAGAGGTGTTGGCCCATTTCAACCCAGCACTACCAATTCGGTTGGCATGTGATGCATCACCCTATGGTATTGGAGCGGTGCTGTCGCACAAATTCCCAGACGGGTTGGAGAGGCCAGTAGCCTTTGCGTCTCGGTCACTAACCTCAGCCGAGCGCAACTACGCCCAGATCGACAGGGAGGCCCTCAGCCTAGTATGGGGAGTAAAAGAATTCAACCACTATCTGCATGGGCAGAAGTTCACCTTGCTGACTGACCGCCAACCACTTGTCTCCATCTTTAATCCAATGAAGGGCGTTCCGGTGATGACTGCACAATGGCTACAAAGATGGTCCCTTTTTCTAGGGGCGAACCAATATGAAATAGAGTATAAAGGCATGAAACAGCATGGAAACGCTGATGGGCTATCACGCCTGCCACTGCCTACTGTGGAGGAAGCACTAGCAGTGGACACTATCGAGATATTTTATTCGTTGATAATTGAACGATTGCCCTAACTAACGCGGATATAGAGAAGGAGACCCGCAATGATCCGACGCTGTCTCGGGTATATGATTTGACGGTGAGGGGATGGCCAACACATGGCGACTCACTGTTGCCAGCATTCTCATCCAGAAGAGAACAGCTGTCAGTATGCCAGGGGACAGTGATGTGTGGATCCCGAGTGGTAATTCCACCCAAGTTAAGGGAGAGAGTGCTCAATGAGCTTCACGAAGGTCATCTGAGAGGGGTGAAAATGAAAAGCCTTGCTAGGGCTTATGTGTGGTGGCTGGGGATCGATCAACAAATCAAGGACCTAACAAAGAGCTGCTCAGGATGCCAGAAGTTCCAAAATGCACCACCACATGCCCCTCTACACCCATGGGACTGGCCCTCCTCTCCATGGCAATGGGTGCATATTGATTTTGCTGGTCCATTCATGGACTCAATGTTCTTAATAGCAGTGGATGCGCACTCGAAATGGCCTGAGGTGATAAAAATGTCCTCAACCACTACAGAGAAAACGATTGCAGTCCTACGGACCATATTTGCCAGGAACGGCTTGCCAGAGCAGATTTGCTCTGATAATGGACCGCAGTTTGTGTCCAAAGAGTTTCGGAAATTTATGAGAAGGAATGGGGTAAGGCATTACACATCCACCCCGTATCACCCAGCCACAAATGGATTGGCTGAGAGGTTCGTACAAACCTTTAAAAAGGCGATAAAGGCCATGTGCGATGATGAAATTCCGCTACAGCATAAGGTGGACAATTTCCTGTTAGCCTACAGAAATGCGACACATGCAGTTACCAACCAGACCCCGGCCATGATGTTCTTTAACCGAAGGTTGAGATCTCGTCTGGATTTGCTCAGACCAAATGTGCGAAGAAATGTTGAGGATAAACAATTCCAGCACATCAATGAGAAGCCAGCAAGGAGCTTCAATGTAGGACAACCAGTCTTGGCCCGTGACTACCGAACAGAGAAATAGTAACCCGGAACGATATGCACATGGCAGGGGCCATTAATGTACACAGTGGATGTCGGGGAGAACATTGTGAGATGCCACGTCGACCAGATCTTAGCGTCACAGGAACGAGTCAACCCCATGTCTCGCGTACCTGGGGATGAACCCGACATACCAGTATCATCTACCTCAGAAACAGTAGCAGCGGAAACTGATGAACTAACCGACGAAAGGGGGCCAGAATCGTCTCCGCACCAAGAACAAGAACCTCAGGAAAGGCGCTATCCAGAAAGGATCAGGAAGCCGCCCCAAAGACTGAATCTATAAATGGACTATTTCAGTTTAATGTGCATGTTAAAGTGTTAATTGTTATTTGAATATTATGGGTACTGCTAATCTAAAAGGGGAGGAATTGTAGTGTATGTACCTTTAAGAGAGAACTACTTTTACAGCTCTTGTATACTGTAGTACCGGCAGTGACCACACCTGTATATAAGCCTTGAGCATGCATCTGTACTGTCAGTCTTTAGACTACCCTCCTCCAGTAAACACCTGTTGATTGTTAAGTTACAGCCTCCGTGTAGTTATTGGAAAACATCATACTTTAAGGATCACGGGTTCAACATCTTTAGCTGCCTAAGTTCTGTAATTCCCTCCTTAATTCTCTCCACCTTTCTCTCCTCCTTTAATGGCTGTAACTATTTGTAACATCAAAGTTCTGATTGGTCCCCTTGGAGGGCAAGACCGGATTTCTAATTGGTCCCCTTGGAGGACAAGACACACCCAGCAGTTTTTCTGGAATGTGTGATTAGATCCTGCCTGCCTGAGTAATCAAGTACTTTGCAGTGTGTAATATGAGCCATTCATTGTGACAGCCAGCTCCAGAGTTCCACAATACTAACACTACTGCTTTCAGAGAACAGTAAGGCTCACCCTCCCGGGTTAGGAGCGCTCACACTGCCGAGTTCGGATAGGAAGGGGTGAGGCCATGGAGGGATTTTAACATGAAGATGAGAATTTTAAAATCAAGGCGTTGGTGGACAATGTTCCTCCTAATACAAAAGCAAACTACTGCAGATGCTGGAAAGCTAAAATAAAAACATAAAGTACTGGAAATACTCAGCTGGTCAGGCAGCATCTGTGGAAAGAGAAACAGAGTTAACGTTTCATTTCAATGACCTTTCATCTGAGTATTTCCAGCACTTTCTGTTTTTATTTTAATGTTCCTCCTAATTTTTTTGGGGTGCGTGGTCCCTTTAACGGGCTGCACGGGACCTCCAGCCAGCTGCACAGGGGCGATGGGTGAATGGGACCTGCTGCGTGTTGGGATACGGGCAGCAGAGTTTCGGACGAGCTCAAGTTGATTGAGGGTGGAAGACGGGAGGCCGGCCAGGAGAACATTGGAATAGTCGAGTCCGGAAAATAACACATCAACGTAAGGTTATGCATGTTGTCGGACCAACACAGAATATGTTCTCATTTTTTTAAATTCATTTATTTATTGCCCAATCCTGGGTGCCCTTGAGAGGGTGGTAGTGAGCTGGCTTCTTGAAGAGCTGTGGCCTGGGGCAGTGAGGTGGGAGGGGGAGGAGAAGGCGAATGTGGAGAAGTGGGTGCAAGAACATGAACCAGGCCTAACAGAGGGCGGGAGATCGTGATCTTTCTTCCCATTTGGATCACGTTCTTCCCCCCTCCCCACTGTTCTCACTGTGCTTCCCCCCCGCCACCACCAACAAGCTCCTAACCTTCTCCCCCTTCTCTATCCTCTCTCCTCTTCCCCCTTCAATCTCCTCTCTCCCTCCCCCTCTAATTTCCCCTCTCCCCCGTCGATCTCTCTCTCACCCCCTCCGATCTCTCTCTCCTTCCGATCTCTCTCTCCCCCCCTTCAATCCCCTCTCCTCCCCGCCCACCCCATACCCACCGCCCCTCCCCCCCCACAGCTATCAACCCGATCCCCTGACCTTCTCCACACGGAGCTGAGGTAAGTGTGGCCACAGCCACTGCACTGTTTGGTACTGCACATGCGTGACCAGATTGAGTGCGCATGCGCAGTACTAAACAGGCGCACATGCGCAGAGAGAGTCAGAATGCGTTGCAAATAATCACTCCATCCTTTAAGACACTCCTTAAAACCTGCATAAGGGATATGGGGACAGGGCGAGAAATTAGAGTTTAGGTAGATCAGCCATGATCTTATTGAATGGCGGAGCAGGCTCGAGGGGCCGTGTGGCCGACTCCTGCTCCTACTTCTTACGTTCTTACCTCTTTGACCAAGCTTTTGCTCAGCCAATATCTCCTTATGTGGCTCAGTATCAAATACGCTCCTGTGAAGCGCCTTGGGTCGTTTTACAACATTAATGGTGCTATATAAATGCAAGTTGTTGTTGTTGTTGTCATAAATTCAAATCCAGACGTGGCAAGTTGTGAGCTTAAATTCAATAAATCTGGCCATTTGTGAGCTGGCACTGGGGAAAAAGATAGCTATAAAAGCTGTCAGATTGATGTAAGAACACCACTGATTCCTGAAATGCCCTCCAGGTTGTACATGTGCAGATACCTTCAGCAGACACTGTGAGGGTTTGCGTACTGAGCCAGCTTCACACCGCAAAACCATTGTGCCGGCCCCGTACATCAGGGCATTCGGGCCATAATGGGCAGTTGTGTCGTGATCTAAAGAAAGACTTGCAAAGAAAGACTTGCATTTCTATCGCGCCTGTCACGGCCACCGGACGTCTCAACGCGCTTTACAGCCAATGAAATACTATTTGAAGTGGAGTCACTGTTGTAATGTGGGAAAGCACATTGACATGATTGCAAGGCAATCAAAGGGGGCTCGGAGTGTCAACGGAAGGCCTGGGGACCCACAAAAAAATGGGATCTTCACTACAGCTGATTCAACACACGCCAATAAGTTTACACTGAATAATGTCGTCAGCTGCACAGGACCCACGCAACAGGACTCAATGGCACTTTGTAATTTATTGCAAAGGGAATGGAGTATAAAAGTAGGGAAGTCCTGTTACAACTGTACAGGGCGTCGGTGAGACCACACCTGGAGTACTGCGTACAGTTTTGGTCTCCTTATACTTGTATTGGAGGCAGTTCAGAGAAGGTTCATGAGGTTGATTCCGGAGATGAAGGGGTTGTCGTCTTATGAGGAAAGGTTGAGCAGGTTGGGCCTATACTCATTGGAGTTTAAAAGAATAAGAGGTGATCTTATTGAAGCATATAAGATTCTGAGGGGGCTTGACAGGGTAGATGCAGAGAGGATGTTTCCCTTCGTGGGGGAATCTAGAACTAGGGAGCATAATTTCAGAATAAGAGGTCACCAATTTAAAACGGAAATGAGGAGGAATTTTTTCTCTCAGAGGGTCGTGAATCTCTTCCCCAGAGAGCTGTGGAGGCTGGGTCATTGAATATATTTAAGGTGGAGATAGACAGATTTTTGAACGATAAGGGAGTCAAGGGTTATGGGGAGCGGGCAGGGAAGTGGAGTTGAGGCAAAGATCAGATCAGCCATGATCTTATTGAATGGCGGAGCAGACTCGAGGGGCCAAATGACCTACTCCTGCTCCTATGTCTTATGTTCTATGTTCGATGTAATGTAAAGGCACATAGACTGGTGATGGGGAGAACGAGTGGCTGACAGCAGTGTGATTACGTGAAGCATGACTCGGAGGAGCGTGCCAGGTGCACCAACACCTCCTGCCAACCCCGCTGAAAAGTCCCTTTTGTTTTTCTAATGCCTTTTCACTGCCTGACTGAGATGATCTTTGTTTATTGTCCAACCACGTTTTTAATCTCTTTCCAGATTTCTAAAAGGCCTGCTCACAGGCTATTAAACCCGTTAACTGCTCGTGGTAGTATGGCATGGCTCAGTTGACAGCAATCTTGCCACTGAGTGAAAAGGTTGTAACTTTAAGCCACACTCAAGAATTTGAGGGCAAAATCTCGGCTGACACTCCAGAGCAGTAGTGAGGGAGAGCTGCCTTGTCAGAAGTGCCGTCCTTTAGGTAGTGTGCTAAACTGAGCACCAATCTGCATATTCCATTGGAATGAATGGGGTTTAACGGTCCTAGGCCACTATTCCAAGAAGAACAGGAAATTCTCCACGTGTCCTAGCCAACATTCCTCTCTCAAACAACATGAGTAAAACAGAATAACTGGTCATTCATCACATTGACTGCCTCTATGCTGTTAGACTGCTTATCCAATATTCAGTCTTGGATGAGTCTTTACTTCCTCCAGCTCAAATTGGGAACACCAAAGGCGAGGAGTTGAATTTCCACGGCAATTCTGTCGATTGTCCAAATATTAGATTCCAGTCTGTAATCACTCCCAGGTATCCATTATTCTATATTGAATGAGAATGTAAAAGGTATGATCAGCAAGTTCGCAGATGACACGAAAATTGGTGGGGTGGTCAATTGCGAGGAGGAAAGCCTCAGGCTACAGGACGATATAAACGGGTTGGTCAGATGGGCGGAAAAGTGGCAAATGGAATTTAACCCTGAAAAGTGCGAGGTGATGCATTTTGGACGGACAAATAAGGCAAGGGAATACACAATGAGTGGTAGGACCCTAGGAAGTACAGAGGGTCAGAGGGACCTTGGTGTACATGTACATAGATCCCTGAAGGCAGCGGAACAGGTAGACAAGGTGGTTAAAAAGGCATATGGGATACTTGCCTTCATTAGCCGAGGCATAGAATATAAGAGCAGGGAGGTTATGATGGAGCTGTACAAAACGCTGGTGAGGCCACAGCTGGAGTACTGTGTGCAGTTCTGGTCGCCTCACTATAGGAAGGATGTGATTGCTTTGGAGAGGGTGCAGAGAAGATTCACCAGGATGTTACCTGGGATGGAGCGCCTCAGCTATGAAGAAAGACTAAACAGGCTGGGGTTGTTTTCCTTGGAGCAAAGAAAGCTGAGGGGGGACCTGATTGAGGTATACAAAATGATGAGGGGCATAGATAGGGTAGACAAAGAGGAACTTTTCCCCTTAGTAGGGGGGTCAATAACAAGGGGGCATAGATTCAGGGTAAGGGGCAGGAGATTTAGAGGGGATTTGAGGAGGAACTTTTTCACCCAGAGGGTGGTTGGAATGTGGAACTCAATGCCCAAAAGGGTGGTAGAGGCAGGAACCCTCACAACATTCAAGAAGCATTTGGATGAGCACTTGAAATGCCATTGCATACAAGGCTATGGACCAAATGCTGGAAAATGGGATTAGACTGGACAGGGATGGATGGGCGGCGCAGACACGATGGGCCGAAGGGCCTCTTTCTGTGCTGTAAAACTCTATGACTCTATGACTATATATAAACCATCTGAACCCCTCAATTAGATTCCTGTCTGCAATCACTCCCAGGTATCCATTATTCTATATATAAACCATCTGAACCCCTGGATTAGATTCCAGCCTGTAATCACTCCCAGGTATCGATTATTCTATATATAAACCATCTGAACCCCTCGATTAGATTCCAGCCTGTAATCACTCCCAGGTATCCATTATTCTATATATAAACCATCTGAACCCCTCGATTAGATTCCAGTCTGTAATCACTCCCAGGTATCCATTATTCTATATATAAACCATCTGAACCCCTCGATTAGATTCCAGCCTGTAATCACTCCCAGGTATCCATTATTCTATATATAAACCATCTGAACCCCTCGATTAGATTCCAGTCTGTAATCACTCCCAGGTATCCATTATTCTATATATAAACCATCTGAGCCCCTCAATTAGATTCCAGCCTGTAATCACTCCCAGGTATCCATTATTCTATATATAAACCATCTGAACCCCTCGATTAGATTCCAGTCTGTAATCACTCCCAGGTATCCATTATTCTATATATAAACCATCTGAACCCCTCGATTAGATTCCAGTCTGTAATCACTCCCAGGTATCCATTATTCTAAATATAAACCATCTGAACCCCTCGATTAGATTCCAGCCTGTAATCACTCCCAGGTATCCATTATTCTATATATAAACCATCTGAACCCCTCGATTAGATTCCAGCCTGTAATCACTCCCAGGTATCCATTATTCTATATATAAACCATCTGAACCCCTCGATTAGATTCCAGTCTGTAATCACTCCCGGGTATCCATTATTCTATATATAAATCATCTGAACCCCTCGATTAGATTCCGGTCTGTAATCACTCCCAGGTATCCATTATTCTATATATAAACCATCTGAACCCCTCGATTAGATTCCAGTCTGTAATCACTCCCGGGTATCCATTATTCTATATATAAACCATCTGAACCCCTCGATTAGATTCCAGTCTGTAATCACTCCCAGGTATCCATTATTCTATATATAAACCATCTGAACCCCTCGATTAGATTCCAGTCTGTAATCACTCCCAGGTATCCATTATTCTATATATAAACCATCTGAACCCCTCGATTAGATTTCAGCCTGTAATCACTCCCAGGTATCCATTATTCTATATATAAACCATCTGAACCCCTCGATTAGATTCCAGTCTGTAATCACTCCCGGGTATCCATTATTCTATATATAAACCATCTGAACCCCTCGATTAGATTCCAGTCTGTAATCACTCCCAGGTATCCATTATTCTATATATAAACCATCTGAACCCCTCGATTAGATTCCAGCCTGTAATCACTCCCAGGTATCCATTATTCTATATATAAACCATCTGAACCCCTCGATTAGATTCCAGTCTGTAATCACTCCCAGGTATCCATTATTCTATATATAAACCATCTGAACCCCTCGATTAGATTCCAGTCTGTAATCACTCCCTGGTATCCATTATTCTATATATAAACCATCTGAACCCCTCGATTAGATTCCAGTCTGTAATCACTCCCAGGTATCCATTATTCTATATATAAACCATCTGAACCCCTCAATTAGATTCCAGCCTGTAATCACTCCCAGGTATCCATTATTCTATATATAAACCATCTGAACCCCTCGATTAGATTCCAGTCTGTAATCACTCCCAGGTATCCATTATTCTATATATTAACTATCTGAACCCCTCGATTAGATTCCAGTCTGTAATCACTCCCAGGTATCCATTATTCTATATATAAACCATCTGAACCCCTCGATTAGATTCCAGTCTGTAATCACTCCCAGGTATCCATTATTCTATATATAAACCATCTGAACCCCTCGATTAGATTCCAGTCTGTAATCACTCCCAGGTATCCATTATTCTTTTTATAAACCATCTGAACCCCTCGATTAGATTCCAGTCTGTAATCACTCCCAGGTATCCATTATTCTATATATAAACCATCTGAACCCCTCGATTAGATTCCAGTCTGTAATCACTCCCTGGTATCCATTATTCTATATATAAACCATCTGAACCCCTCGATTAGATTCCAGCCTGTAATCACTCCCAGGTATCCATTATTCTATATATAAACCATCTGAACCCCTCGATTAGATTCCAGTCTGTAATCACTCCCAGGTATCCATTATTCTATATATAAACCATCTGAACCCCTCGATTAGATTCCAGTCTGTAATCACTCCCAGGTATCCATTATTCTATATATAAACCATCTGAACCCCTCAATTAGATTCCAGCCTGTAATCACTCCCAGGTATCTATTATTCTATATATAAACCATCTGATCCCTCGATTAGATTCCAGTCTGTAATCACTCCCAGGTATCCATTATTCTATATATAAACCATCTGAACCCCTCGATTAGATTCCAGTCTGTAATCACTCCCAGGTATCCATTATTCTATATATAAACCATCTGAACCCCTCAATTAGATTCCAGCCTGTAATCACTCCCAGGTATCTATTATTCTATATATAAACCATCTGAACCCCTCGATTAGATTCCAGTCTGTAATCACTCCCAGGTATCTATTATTCTATATATAAACCATCTGAACCCCTCGATTAGATTCCAGTCTGTAATCACTCCCAGGTATCCATTATTCTATATATAAACCATCTGAACCCCTCGATTAGATTCGAGTCTGTAATCACTCCCAGGTATCCATTATTCTATATATAAACCATCTGAACCCCTCAATTAGATTCCAGTCTGTAATCACTCCCAGGTATCTATTATTCTATATATAAACCATCTGAACCCCTCGATTAGATTCCAGTCTGTAATCACTCCCAGGTATCCATTATTCTATATATAAACCATCTGAACCCCTCGATTAGATTCGAGTCTGTAATCACTCCCAGGTATCCATTATTCTATATATAAACCATCTGAACCCCTCGATTAGATTCCAGTCTGTAATCACTCCCAGGTATCCATTATTCTATATATAAACCATCTGAACCCCTCGATTAGATTCGAGTCTGTAATCACTCCCAGGTATCCATTATTCTATATATAAACCATCTGAACCCCTCAATTAGATTCCAGTCTGTAATCACTCCCAGGTATCCATTATTCTATATATAAACCATCTGAACCCCTCGATTAGATTCCAGTCTGTAATCACTCCCAGGTATCCATTATTCTATATATAAACTATCTGAACCCCTCGATTAGATTCCAGTCTGTAATCACTCCCAGGTATCCATTATTCTATATATAAACCATCTGAACCCCTCGATTAGATTCGAGTCTGTAATCACTCCCAGGTATCCATTATTCTATATATAAACCACCTGAACCCCTCGATTAGATTCCAGTCTGTAATCACTCCCAGGTATCCATTATTCTATATATAAACCATCTGAACCCCTCAATTAGATTCCAGCCTGTAATCACTCCCAGGTATCCATTATTCTATATATAAACCATCTGAACCCCTCGATTAGATTCGAGTCTGTAATCACTCCCAGGTATCCATTATTCAATATATAAACCATCTGAACCCCTCAATTAGATTCCAGCCTGTAATCACTCCCAGGTATCCATTATTCTATATATAAACCATCTGAACCCCTCGATTAGGTTCCAGTCTGTAATCACTCCCAGGTATCCATTATTCTATATATAAACCATCTGAACCCCTCGATTAGATTCCAGTCTGTAATCACTCCCAGGTATCCATTATTCAATATATAAACCATCTGAACCCCTCAATTAGATTCCAGCCTGTAATCACTCCCAGGTATCCATTATTCTATATATAAACCATCTGAACCCCTTGATTAGATTCCAGTCTGTAATCACTCCCAGGTATCCATTATTCTATATATAAACTATCTGAACCCCTCGATTAGATTCCAGTCTGTAATCACTCCCAGGTATCCATTATTCTATATATAAACCATCTGAACCCCTTGATTAGATTCCAGTCTGTAATCACTCCCAGGTATCCATTATTCTATATATAAACTATCTGAACCCCTCGATTAGATTCCAGTCTGTAATCACTCCCAGGTATCCATTATTCTATATATAAACCATCTGAACCCCTCGATTAGATTCCAGTCTGTAATCACTCCCAGGTATCCATTATTCTATATATAAACCATCTGAACCCCTCAATTAGATTCCAGCCTGTAATCACTCCCAGGTATCCATTATTCTATATATAAACCATCTGAACCCCTTGATTAGATTCCAGTCTGTAATCACTCCCAGGTATCCATTATTCTATATATAAACTATCTGAACCCCTCGATTAGATTCCAGTCTGTAATCACTCCCAGGTATCCATTATTCTATATATAAACCATCTGAACCCCTCAATTAGATTCCAGCCTGTAATCACTCCCAGGTATCCATTATTCTATATATAAACCATCTGAACCCCTCAATTAGATTCCAGCCTGTAATCACTCCCAGGTATCTATTATTCTATATATAAACCATCTGAACCCCTTGATTAGATTCCAGTCTGTAATCACTCCCTGGTATCCATTATTCTATATATAAACCATCTGAACCCCTCAATTAGATTCCAGCCTGTAATCACTCCCAGGTATCCATTATTCTATATATAAACCATCTGAACCCCTCGATTAGATTCCAGTCTGTAATCACTCCCAGGTATCCATTATTCTATATATAAACCATCTGAACCCCTCGATTAGATTCCAGCCTGTAATCACTCCCAGGTATCCATTATTCTATATATAAACCATCTGAACCCCTCAATTAGATTCCAGCCTGTAATCACTCCCAGGTATCCATTATTCTATATATAAACCATCTGAATCCCTCGATTAGATTCCAGTCTGTAATCACTCCCAGGTATCCATTATTCTATATATAAACCATCTGAACCCCTTGATTAGATACCAGTCTGTAATCACTCCCTGGTATCCATTATTCTATATATAAACCATCTGAACCCCTCGATTAGATTCCAGTCTGTAATCACTCCCAGGTATCCATTATTCTATATATAAACCATCTGAACCTCTCGATTAGATTCCAGTCTGTAATCACTCCCAGGTATCCATTATTCTATATATAAACCATCTGAACCCCTCGATTAGATTCCAGTCTGTAATCACTCCCAGGTATCGATTATTCTATATATAAACCATCTGAACCCCTCGATTAGATTCCAGTCTGTAATCACTCCCAGGTATCCATTATTCTATATATAAACCATCTGAACCCCTCGATTAGATTCCAGCCTGTAATCACTCCCAGGTATCCATTATTCTATATATAAACCATCTGAACCCCTCGATTAGATTCCAGTCTGTAATCACTCCCAGGTATCCATTATTCTATATATAAACCATCTGAACCCCTCGATTAGATTCCAGTCTGTAATCACTCCCAGGTATCCATTATTCTATATATAAACCATCTGAACCCCTCGATTAGATTCCAGTCTGTAATCACTCCCAGGTATCCATTATTCTATATATAAACCATCTGAACCCCTCGATTAGATTCCAGCCTGTAATCACTCCCAGGTATCCATTATTCTATATATAAACCATCTGAACCCCTCAATTAGATTCCAGCCTGTAATCACTCCCAGGTATCCATTATTCTATATATAAACCATCTGAACCCCTCGATTAGATTCCAGCCTGTAATCACTCCCAGGTATCCATTATTCTATATATAAACCATCTGAACCCCTCGATTAGATTCCAGTCTGTAATCACTCCCAGGTCTCCATTATTCTATATATAAACCATCTGAACCCCTCAATTAGATTCCAGCCTGTAATCACTCCCAGGTATCCATTATTCTATATATAAACCATCTGAACCCCTCGATTAGATTCCAGTCTGTAATCACTCCCAGGTATCCATTATTCTATATATAAACCATCTGAACCCCTCGATTAGATTCCAGTCTGTAATCACTCCCAGGTATCCATTATTCTATATATAAACCATCTGAACCCCTCGATTAGATTCCAGTCTGTAATCACTCCCAGGTATCCATTATTGTATATATAAACCATCTGAACCCCTCGATTAGATTCCAGCCTGTAATCACTCCCTGGTATCCATTATTCTATATATAAACCATCTGAACCCTTCGATTAGATTCCAGTCTGTAATCACTCCCAGGTATCCATTATTCTATATATAAACCATCTGAACCCCTCGATTAGATTCCAGTCTGTAATCACTCCCAGGTATCCATTATTCTATATATAAACCATCTGAACCCCTCAATTAGATTCCAGCCTGTAATCACTCCCAGGTATCCATTATTCTATATATAAACCATCTGAACCCCTCGATTAGATTCCAGTCTGTAATCACTCCCAGGTATCCATTATTCTATATATAAACCATCTGAACCCCTCGATTAGATTCCAGTCTGTAATCACTCCCTGGTATCCATTATTCTATATATAAACCATCTGAACCCCTCAATTAGATTCCAGCCTGTAATCACTCCCAGGTATCCATTATTCTATATATAAACCATCTGAACCCCTCGATTAGATTCCAGTCTGTAATCACTCCCAGGTATCCATTATTCTATATATAAACCATCTGAACCCCTCGATTAGATTCCAGTCTGTAATCACTCCCAGGTATCCATTATTCTATATATAAACCATCTGAACTCCTCGATTAGATTCCAGTCTGTAATCACTCCCAGGTATCCATTATTCTATATATAAACCATCTGAACCCCTCGATTAGATTCCAGTCTGTAATCACTCCCTGGTATCCATTATTCTATATATAAACCATCTGAACCCCTCGATTAGATTCCAGTCTGTAATCACTCCCAGGTATCCATTATTCTATATATAAACCATCTGAACCCCTCAATTAGATTCCAGCCTGTAATCACTCCCAGGTATCCATTATTCTATATATAAACCATCTGAACCTCTCGATTAGATTCCAGTCTGTAATCACTCCCAGGTATCCATTATTCTATATATTAACCATCTGAACCCCTCGATTAGATTCCAGTCTGTAATCACTCCCAGGTATCCATTATTCTATATATAAACCATCTGAACCCCTCGATTAGATTCCAGTCTGTAATCACTCCCAGGTATCCATTATTCTATATATAAACCATCTGAACCCCTCAATTAGATTCCAGTCTGTAATCACTCCCTGGTATCCATTATTCTATATATAAACCATCTGAACCCCTCAATTAGATTCCAGCCTGTAATCACTCCCTGGTATCCATTATTCTATATATAAACCATCTGAACCCCTCAATTAGATTCCAGCCTGTAATCACTCCCAGGTATCCATTATTCTATATATAAACCATCTGAACCCCTCGATTAGATTCCAGTCTGTAATCACTCCCAGGTATCCATTATTCTATATATAAACCATCTGAACCCCTCGATTAGATTCCAGTCTGTAATCACTCCCAGGTATCCATTATTCTATATATAAACCATCTGAACCCCTCGATTAGATTCCAGTCTGTAATCACTCCCAGGTCTCCATTATTCTATATATAAACCATCTGAACCCCTCAATTAGATTCCAGCCTGTAATCACTCCCAGGTATCCATTATTCTATATATAAACCATCTGAACCCCTCGATTAGATTCCAGTCTGTAATCACTCCCTGGTATCCATTATTCTATATATAAACCATCTGAACCCTTCGATTAGATTCCAGTCTGTAATCACTCCCAGGTATCCATTATTCTATATATAAACCATCTGAACCCCTCGATTAGATTCCAGTCTGTAATCACTCCCAGGTATCCATTATTCTATATATAAACCATCTGAACCCCTCGATTAGATTCCAGTCTGTAATCACTCCCAGGTATCCATTATTCTATATATTAACCATCTGAACCCCTCGATTAGATTCCAGTCTGTAATCACTCCCAGGTATCCATTATTCTATATATAAACCATCTGAACCCCTCGATTAGATTCCAGTCTGTAATCACTCCCAGGTATCCATTATTCTATATATAAACCATCTGAACCCCTCGATTAGATTCCAGTCTGTAATCACTCCCAGGTATCCATTATTCTATATATAAACCATCTGAACCCCTCGATTAGATTCCAGTCTGTAATCACTCCCAGGTATCCATTATTCTATATATAAACCATCTGAACCCCTCGATTAGATTCCAGTCTGTAATCACTCCCAGGTATCCACTATTCTATATATAAACCATCTGAACCCCTCGATTAGATTCCAGTCTGTAATCACTCCCAGGTATCCATTATTCTATATATAAACCATCTGAACCCCTCAATTAGATTCCAGCCTGTAATCACTCCCAGGTATCCATTATTCTATATATAAACCATCTGAACCCCTCGATTAGATTCCAGTCTGTAATCACTCCCAGGTATCCATTATTCTATATATAAACCATCTGAACCCCTCGATTAGATTCCAGCCTGTAATCACTCCCAGGTATCCATTATTCTATATATAAACCATCTGAACCCCTTGATTAGATTCCAGTCTGTAATCACTCCCGGGTATCCATTATTCTATATATAAAACATCTGAACCCCTCAATTAGATTCCAGCCTGTAATCACTCCCAGGTATCCATTATTCTATATATAAACTATCTGAACCCCTCGATTAGATTCCAGTCTGTAATCACTCCCAGGTATCCATTATTCTATATATAAACCATCTGAACCCCTCGATTAGATTCCAGTCTGTAATCACTCCCAGGTATCCATTATTCTATATATAAACTATCTGAACCCCTCGATTAGATTCCAGTCTGTAATCACTCCCGGGTATCCATTATTCTATATATTAACCATCTGAACCCCTCGATTAGATTCCAGTCTGTAATCACCCCCAGGTATCCATTATTCTATATATAAACTATCTGAACCCCTCGATTAGATTCCAGTCTGTAATCACTCCCAGGTATCCATTATTCTATATATAAACTATCTGAACCCCTCGATTAGATTCCAGTCTGTAATCACTCCCAGGTATCCATTATTCTATATATTAACCATCTGAACCCCTCGATTAGATTCCAGTCTGTAATCACTCCCAGGTATCCATTATTCTATATATAAACCATCTGAACCCCTCGATTAGATTCCAGTCTGTAATCACTCCCAGGTATCCATTATTCTATATATAAACCATCTGAACCCCTCGATTAGATTCCAGCCTGTAATCACTCCCAGGTATCCATTATTCTATATATAAACCATCTGAACCCCTCGATTAGATTCCAGTCTGTAATCACTCCCAGGTATCCATTATTCTATATATAAACCATCTGAGCCCCTCGATTAGATTCCAGTCTGTAATCACTCCCAGGTATCCATTATTCTATATATAAACCATCTGAACCCCTCGATTAGATTCCAGCCTGTAATCACTCCCAGGTATCCATTATTCTATATATAAACCATCTGAACCCCTCGATTAGATGCCAGCCTGTAATCACTCCCAGGTATCCATTATTCTATATATAAACTATCTGAACCCCTGGATTAGATTCCAGTCTGTAATCACTCCCAGGTATCCATTATTCTATATATAAACCATCTGAACCCCTCGATTAGATTCCAGTCTGTAATCTCTCCCAGGTATCCACTGTTCTATATATAAACCTCCTGAACCCCTCGATTAGATTCCAGTCTGTAATCTCTCCCAGGTATCCATTATTCTATATATAAACCATCTGAACCCCTCAATTAGATTCCAGCCTGTAATCTCTCCCAGGTATCCATTATTCTATATATAAACCATCTGAATCCCTCGATTAGATTCCAGTCTGTAATCACTCCCAGGTATCCATTATTCTATATATAAACCATCTGAACCCCTCGATTAGATTCCAGTCTGTAATCGCTCCCAGGTATCCATTATTCTATATATAAACCATCTGAACCCCTCAATTAGATTCCAGCCTGTAATCTCTCCCAGGTATCCATTATTCTATATATAAACCATCTGAACCCCTCGATTAGATTCCAGCCTGTAATCGCTCCCAGGTATCCATTATTATCTATATATAAACCATCTGAATCCCTCAATTAGATTCCAGTCAGTAATCACTCCCAGGTATCCATTATTATTGGCCCAGAAATTCCAGAACGGGGCTTGCAGCGCGTGCAAGCCCCATATTTACACTTACCCCGCGCTACTGACGATCAGCTCCAGGGACGTCTGGACTTGGTGAATGAAAAAGAAGATTCCCGGGCAGCGTATGACGTCACGCCGCCCAGGAGTGCAGCCAGCGCGAAGCCAGGAGCGGGCAGTGTAAGTGAGACACGCCCCTTGAGGTCTCAGTTTCACTGGACATGCCCCCAATGTTTCTGTCAAGCTGCTAATCATTTTTACATGCAAAGCAGCAGTTTAAATAGGTTTTTGGAAGTTTTTTGAAGATTTTGGTAACTTTTATAAACTCTTTTAAATGTTTACATTATTTTGAGTAATCTGAAGTAGTTTTAAAGAGAATTAAAGCAATTTAAAGACTTTTAAAAGCCGTAAAAGAATTTTTTAAATTCCATTTATTTATTTAGCAATGTCGTCGTCATACGTGTCTTCACACTGTTTCCTTTGGGGAACTGTATGAAGTGGTGGAAGGATTTATGGCCGTGATTAACGCTCATTCCGTGACCGTAACCATCTTTGAACCAGCCATTAGGGCGGTTAGTCCTATGGCGGGAGGGTTTTACGGGCTCCCACAAGCTATACAAGGAGGGGGGGCCACCCACACCCACGGACGCAAATATCCCACTGGATGTCAACCCAGAATTTAGAGCCGGAGCTCCGACTCCACTTGCCGGGACTATCTGGAGCGGGGTTCGAAACCCTACCCTGATCTGGCCCAGCGGCGGGGATCCTACCGCTATGACAAAGGCCCAATCCGATTAGCAACGTGAAATGGCAGCATAGGGCTCCAGTCACGGGGAGGGAAAAGGCGCAGGAAACGTATGGGTGTCACCTTTTGTGCGGAGTGGGCCTTTTGCGTAGCAGTAAGCATCCCCGCCGCTGGGCCAGAAGGAGTAGGGTTTTGAACCCCACTCCAGACAGTCCCGGCAAGTGGAGTCGGAGTTCCAACTTTAAATTCTGGGTGGACATCCAGCGGGATACTTGCGTCCGTGGGTGTTGGTGGCCCCCCCCCCGCTCAGATGGGTTGTGGGAGCCCGTAAAACCCTCCCGCCATAGGACTAACCACCCTAATGGCTGGTTCAAAGATGGTTACGGTCACGGAATGAGCGTTAATCACGGCCATAAATCCTTCCACCACTTCATACAGTTCCCCAAAGGGAACAGTGTGAGGATACGTACGATGATGACCTCTTGCGCAATGCACCTCCTTGGGCCCTCAGTCGCAGATGCGAGGGGGCAAGTCGTGCAATTGTTAAATTTTTCATTTTATTGACATGTAAAATGTTGGCCCAGTAATTCCCTTCCAACTGCGCGAGTACGGTCGGGGTACTTACGCATCTGGCCGGATGAAATGCCGGTTTTCAGCATGCACAGTGCTTTTGGGGAAAACCGGCATTTCCTGTCCTCTGAACGAAGGGGTTCAGAGGCAGAACGCGTGCGACTGCACAGGCAGCGCGTGCGCAGTATAATTCGCCGCTTTCATTACTGCTTTCAGTGAGGTCAAGTCCTTACAACTTACACATGAAAAAAGCATGGGTACAGTTGCTCCAGAGGCTGCGGAGGAAGATATTTCTTATCGTGGAGCTTCTGAAAGTATGTATGTCTGTATATATTCCTTTGCGTGTTATGTATATATTCCTTTACTTATGTGTATGAATGTATTATTTAATTATGACTTTCAGAGAAAGTAACTTATTTGAAAATCATAATTAAAAACATACATTCATACACATTAGTAAAGGAATATAAAACATACATACATATACGTAAAGGAATATATGTGGACATACATACATAACTCATTCTCACATTCCATTCACACAGCCACAATTGCTCCTTCTACCTACCGTTCTGAAAACCCTTTAAAAAAAAAAAATTTTTAACTTTAAAACTTACTTAAAATTTCTTAAAATAACTTCCCTCCCTTTCCCAAACAAAAATATTGCATTTCAGAAGCTCCACGATAAAATGTTTCTTCCTCCGCAGCCAATGAACCACTTTACACTTGCTTTTTTCAAGTGTAACTTCTGAGGACTTACCCTCACGGATTTCATGAATGAAATCTACGAAGTTCACTGCGCAAGCGCTGCCTGTGCAGTCGCACGCGCTCGAGGTCTGGAAATGCCGGCGTTCCCCGCATGCGCTGTTCATGCTGAACGCCGGCATTTCCAACGGCCAGATGCGTGAGTACCCCGAGCGCACTCACGCCTTTGGCCGCGAATTTCTGGCCCATTATCTATATATAAACCATCTGAATCCCTCAATTAGATTCCAGTCAGTAATCACTCCCAGGTATCCATTATTATCTATATATAAACCATCTGAGCCCCTCAATTAGATTCCAGCCCTGTTGCCTGTCTCGGGGAGAAGCCCACGGAATTGTGGGCAAATTATTGACCTGGTTAGGAAATTGGCTGAGCGGCAGGAGACAGAGAGTAGGGATAATGTGTAGGTACTCAAATTGGCAGGATGTAACTAGTGGTGTGCCGCAGGGATCTGTGTTGGGGCCTCAACTATTCACATTATTTATTAACGACTTAGATGATGGCATAGCAAGTCATGTATCCAAATTTGCCAATGACACAAAAATAGGCGGCATTGTAGGCAGTGTAGATGAAGGCAAAAAATTACAAAGGGATAGCAATAGATTAAGTGAATGGGCAAAACTGTAGCAAATGGATTTCAATGTAAGCAAATGTGAGGCCAACCACTTTGGAACTGAAAAGGATAGAACAGAGTTCTTTTTAAATGGTAAAAAGCTAAAAACGGTGGATGTCCAAAGAGACTTGGGGGTCAGGTACATTGTAGGGGGTGTCGTGTGCGCCCAGTCAGCTTCACCTCTGACTGTCCCTTGAGCGGTTCGAATCGCTCCCACACCCCTGGGTTCTAGACACCAGACTTAGGTACAGGCGGCGATACAGAAAACCGAGTAACAAGTGGTTTGGTGTAAGAAAACCAAGATTTTATTAAAACAGAACAGAACACAATCTTATGAGAATTACTGATATAAAATACAGGCATAAACAATTACACTTATATGGGAATGGGGAACACATGGCACATCGAGGGAAAACAATTACATTAACAATCCCCCTTATCCTTATCCCACCCCCTATACCTAACTAGATTAAGCTATGAGGGGCCAGGAATTCATGCTCACCAATCCAAAACCTGTTGCTTTAATGGTTGTGAGTTTTGAGGTTTGGTCTTGCTGTCCTTTGGGGTACCCCATCACCACGTGGTCTCAGGGCGCGGCGCTGGAGTTGTTGATGCGACACACCTTCCCTCTCCTTAGCTACCGTCATCGTCTCGTCATGATGGGTTTTCTTCTTCTTCTCCCTCGGGCAGTCGGCGGCGGTAACGTTGCAGTTGGGGGTCGTTTGGCGGTTTTCACTGCTTACTTGATTTTACTACCCATCCTTTGAACACCAGTATATTCGTCGCGGGCGTGGACACCCGTGTCTAAGGCCTGCTTATTCGCAGTGTTCAAATGCCAACTTATTCTCACTGTCCATACATACACTGCTAATTTCTTCCCCAAACGCCAGCTTATAACTGGGCATTTGGTTTTTGCCAATGCATCTTTTGCTACCCTTCTCTGCACTTGTCGGTTTTACCTTCTTCTTCATCTCATCTCGTCTCGTCCCTTTGTGGCCTGTGTGTCCTGTGTGACTTTGAACTCAGGTCTCGTTCTCCTCCCGCGTTTGGTCCCAGTGTAATGGGCGTCCTTGGTTGTTGAGCAGTGCGGGGAGCGAGAAGAGAACCCGCCATGAGGCCAGGGCACGAGTACGAGCGGTAGCAGGCCAAGGCCAAACAAGAGTCAATGGAAGAGCCCAGAGAGCTACTGATAGGCCTACAGTTATACCCGTTCTTCCACTCCTTATCTGCACGCCAAATCAGGTCAGTCCATTGTTTAACTTTTGGCGGGCTTGTTTTAAATGATTACAACCATTTGTTTTAGCGACTTTAGGAGTGGTTGTCTCCGGGTCTAATGGCCCCGATGTCCTGGTTGCTTTGTCATGGATAAGACTTAATTGTCCCCATCCTACCTTGATGGCTACTTTGAGCTGTTATCAATTAAACATGCAGAAAGCTAATGGCCACGGTTATAGGCCCATTCTACTTTGATTTGACTCAAGTCGAATAAATGCGTATTCTGTGTTTACTTTGTCTGGCTGGCTCTCAAGAGTCCCGTTCTCACAGATTCCTGCATTTTAAATATCGTCCCTGAGCCTGCTTGTCTGCAGAGTCTTGCTTTTAAAAATCCTGTCAATTTTGGTCACGAGGTTTACAGAAGCCATTTTGGGTACCCTGCTTTTAATAACTTGTCCAAAACAGGATCCCTTGATCCATAACTCAGGGAGTGCGGGAATTTTGAGAACCCTGCAACTTACAACATAGATCATTAAAATGTCATGAACAGGTACAGAAAATAATCAAAAAGGCTAATGGAATGCTTGCCTTTATATGTAGAGGACTAGAATACAAAGGGTTAGAAGTTAGGCTGCAGTTGTACAAAACCCTGGTTAGAACACACCTAGAGTACTGGGCACCACGCCTTAGGAAGCATATATTGGTCTTGGAGGAAGTGCAGCGTAGGTTTACCAGAATGATACCCGGACTTCAAGGGTTAAGTTATGAGGAGGGATTACACAAATTAGGGTTGTATTCCCTAGAATTTAGATGGTTAAGGGGTGATCTGATCGAAGTTTTCAAGATATTAAGAGGAACAGATAGGGTAGATAGAGAGAAACTATTTCCGCTGGTTGGGAATTCTAGGACTAGGGGGCATAGTCTAAAAATTAGAGCCAGACATTTCAGGAATGAAATTGGGAAACACGTCTACACACAAAGGGTGGTCGAAGTTTGGAACTCTCTTCGTAAATGGCAATTGATGCTAGATCAATTGTTAATTTTAAATCGGAGATTGATAGATTTTTGTTAACCAAAGGTATTAAGGGATATGGACCAGGGCAGGTATATGGAGTTAGGTCACAGATCAGCCATGATCTCATTGAATGGCAGAACAGGCTCGAGGGCTGAATGGCCTACTCCTGTTCCTATGTTCCTATGACCAGTTGTCACGAATTGTGAATTTTCAAATATTTTAATATTTGCAAAGTAATAAGTAAAGACAGATTACTGCTTTGTTTTACTTCACAAAGGGTTTGCTGGCCTTTATACTTAAGGCTTTGGATTATTTTGTTTGCCCGAAGTGCTAAGTGTAAATGGTGTTTGCGGGCGCTAAGGTGGAAGTCTGGAAATGGATCCCAAACATTCAATTCAGAATCAGGAAAATCTTTATCGCTGTGTAATAAATTCAATTGTGGGTTTAGTTGTGATTCTGTGTTACAACTGAGCCAGTATTTGGGATAGTGACTATCGACTATTGTAAAGGTGCGAGGGTGGATTTTCATCTGCACTGCACCTGTCGAATTGGCGTCCTCCAGGTACAGTGAAGAGGAAAATGGGGAGTGACGTTCATTACGCCAGGTCTCTACCCCCACTCTGGGACTTCCAGGGGCATTTCCAGTTTGAACTCACACGAAACTCACTAATTGAGAATATGGCTTGAATGAACATTCTGTTACCATGGAGCAGGAGAAGACTGGCATTCACTCTGCCAACTCTCAGGCCTTTGTTCTGGTCAAAGGCACTGATTCTGTTCCAAGAACCTGTCTTCAACTGCTGCAGAAGGGGCGGTGAGAATTCTGCTGAACTTTTGTTAGAAGTTATAACTGCCTTGTACTCTGGCATTGGTTTAATTTGTTACCTTTTGCAACACTTCCTGGTTTTATAAATAAGCTTGATTAGTCTTTTGAAGCTATGGTCTATGTAGGAAGTAAGGACTTGCATTTACGTAGCGCCTTTCGTGACCTCAAGATGTCCCGAAGCGCTTTTCAGACAATGAAGTATTTTTTGAAGTGTAGTTGCTGTTGTAATGTTGGAAACGAGGCAGCCAATTTGCGCACAGCATGATCCCGGAAACAGCAATGAGATAATGACCAGATAATCTGTTTCAGTGATGTTCATTCAGGGAACTCCCCTGCTCTTCTTTGAATAGTGCCGTAGGGCAAATGGGGCTTCAGTTTAACGTCTCATCCAATGCACGGCCCCTCCGACAGTGTAGCACGCCCTCAGTGCTGCACCGGAGTGTCAGCCTAGATGTTGTGCTCAAGTGCCTGGTCGTGAACCCACAACCTTCTGACTCAGAGTCGAGAGTGTTACCCATTGAGCCACAGCTGACACCATATTTCCACTTTCCAAATGGCCTGAAGATGTATTGAGAATTATGGTGTGCAACAGATAATTTTATTATTCTCCATTCCCACTCGG
This sequence comes from Somniosus microcephalus, assembly GCF_052327205.1. Taxonomy (NCBI): domain Eukaryota; kingdom Metazoa; phylum Chordata; class Chondrichthyes; order Squaliformes; family Somniosidae; genus Somniosus; species Somniosus microcephalus. Next base: position 228,835,023 of record NC_140995.1, read on the forward strand.
ACCTCACCGTCCTCGGCCTCTTGCATTGTTCCACGGAAGCTCAACGTAAACTCGAGGAACAGCACCTCATCTTCCGATTAGGCACTTTGCAGCCTTCCGGACTCAATATCGAGTTCAACAATTTCAGATCATAACCTCGGCCCCTATTGCATTTTTACTTATATTTTTTTCTACCCCTTTGTTTTGGGTTTTCCCTCCCCCCCCTTTCCTTTATTTTCTCTCTCCCACATGGCAGCTGTCTCTCATCCTGCCAGTACACTTCACACCTAATCTGAGCCATCTTTTGTCTCCACTGTCCTATTACCATCTCGTCTGGTTTTGAATACCTCTTAATGTCTCTTTTACTTCTTTTGCTCTATCGCAGCCCTGCCTTCAATCTATTTCATTTCCTTTCCAGTTTTGAAAAAGGGTTTCGACCCAAAACGTCAACTCTAATTTCTCTCCACGGATGTTGCCTGGCCTGCTGAGTTTTTCCAGCATTTTCTGTTGTTATTTCGGATTTCCAGCATCTGCAGTATTTTGCTATTGTAATTTTATTATTTGTTTGCAGGATGTTGTAACACTGACAAGGGCATGTTTATTGCCCGTCCCGTACTTGAATGAGCTGACTGGCCGCCTTGAGATGATTGCTTTTGCAGCAAATCAGCTTGCTAATCTACCTCAGAGGGCACTGAGCCAACCAACCCCAACCGCATAGTGTGGGACTGGAGTCACATAGAAAAAAAGGACTTGCATTTACATAGAGCCTTTCGTGACCCAGGCTAGTCAGGGGTGGCATATTCACTTCCCTGAAGGACAATAGTGAACTTATGTTTTTTATGGGCAGTTATTTTATTGCCAGTCAAGTGCCAGATTTATTGAATTCAGTTGCACAACTTGCCTGTGGTGGGATTTGAACTTATGACCTCCAGTGCCATAACCACTACACCACCGTACCCGCACATCTGGGCTTGCCGTTTATGGACAATGTCATCAGGCTGTTGAACAAGAAAACGCCTTGGAAGAACTCCAAACGGTAACAACCGTGTAGAAAAGAGCCAGCAACGTTTACTATGAACGGTCATTTCTGCATCGCTGGGTGAAAGTGGTAAAATCACATTCCTTTGGATCGCATACATGCAAGCCCTGCATTCCCGAGGCATCACAGCTCATCGGGGGCAAACCTCTTGGCGTGACTGCCCTGCCTTCTTTGCGTCGCTGCTGCCCGGTGACCTGAATTTTGTCATTTGTGCAGGTTAGCCACTGGCGTGCTTCTTCGCTCTGATCGCCCGTTCAAATGGAGGTCAAAAATGAGCACGAGAACCATTACGTTTTAAAAAAAGCATGAAAATTGCCTGTTATCCAGGCTACTGTGCATTATAATAATCATAATTATAGTAATAAGAGGTTGTGCCTTGGAATTTCACAATCACCCGCCTGCCTCATAAATGCTCATAATTTTTCAATATAATTTGCTTTGTGATCTCAATCGGGGAAGGGGGGGGGGGGGGGGGAACAAGCGTTTGATCTGAAAAAAGACACTTGGAGACTCGCGCAGTTAAAGCTGATAATGTATTCCCTCCTACAAAGCTAAATGTCTTCTCCCAACCCCTTAATGCGCTTGGTTTTCGCTGTATGAAGTACATTGGTCCCATTCCCCTGCAGTCGTTAATGGGCCGCGGTTTATGGTCTGCATCTACCATTACTCTGGGCAACGGGGATCTGACAACAGCACAGAATTTCCCAATCACATTGCTCAACCACAGGCAGGGCTTCCGTTTCAATCCCAACAACATCTTGGCCCGAATCCAAATCTCTCTAATCCCGCAGCTCTTTTCTATCAAACTCCGTGTTGTGAGCTATATTTCTCCCTGATCTCTTGGGCCCCCGTCCTCCCTGAAAATACATATGTTTCAGTCCCGCCCCTGAACCCCCACAACAACAACACCTTGCATTCATATAGTGCCTTTAACGTAGTGAAACATTCCAAGGCGCTTCACAAGAGCGTTATCAGATAAAATTTGACACCGAGCCACATAAGGAGATATTAGGTCAACGAGTTAGATTTTAAGGAGCGACTTAAAGGAGAGAGAGGTGGCGAGGCTTAGGTAGGGAATTACAGCGCTTAGAGCCTAGGCAGCTGAAGGCAGGGCCGCTAATAAGAACATAAGAAATAGGAGCAGGCGTAGGCCATACGGCCCCTCGGGCCTGCTCCGCCATTCAATAAGATCATGGTTGATCATCGACCTCAACTCCACTTTCCCGCCCGATCTCCATATCCCTTGATACCCCTCGAGTCCAAAAATCTATCGATCTCAGCCTTGAATATACTCAAAGACTCAGCATCCACAGCCCTCTGGGGCAGAGAATTCCAAAGATTCACAACCCTCTGAGTGAAGAAATTCTTTCTCATCTCGGTCTTAAATGGCCTACCCCTTATCCTGAGACTATGCCTCCTAGTCCTAGACACTCCAGCCAGGGGACACAACCTCTCAGCATCTACCCTGTCAATCCCCTTCAGATTCTTGTATGTTTCAATGGTGGAGTGAAATAAATCGGGGATGAACCCCCCCCCCCCAACATTGTCCACATCATGTCTATGATTGGTCTGGTACATTTTAATGGTTTTGTTTTACTCTTTTTTTACAGTAGATATTTTTGGCTTCCAACTTCTCACAGGTGAACCCCTGTTCTCTCCATCCCAGTAAAATGTTGTAACTTTTTTTTAATTCATTGATGGGATGTGGGCGTCGCTGGCTAGGCCTGCATTTAGTGCCCATCCCTAATTGCCCTTGAGAAGATGGTGGTGAGCCGCCTTCTTGAACCGCTGCAGTCCATATGGTGTAGGTACACCCACAATGCTGTTAGGAAGGGAGTTCCAGGATTTTGGCCCAGCGACAGTGAAGGAACGGCGGTACAGGTCCAAGTCAGGATGGTGTGTGGCTTGGAGGGGAACTTGTAGGTGGTGATGTTCCCATGCGTCTGCTGCCCTTGTCCTTCTAAGTGGTAGAGGTCGCGGGTTTGGAAGGTGCTGTTGAAGGAGCTTTGGCGAGTTGCTGCAGTGCATCTTGTAGATGGTACACACTGCAGCCACATTGTGCCGGTGGTGGAGGGAGTGAATGTTGAAGGTGGTGGATGGAGTGCCAATCAAGCGGGCTGCTTTATCCTGGGGAATGAACAGAAACCCTTTTACAGATCACCTCAGCTGAGGGTTTTATTCTGTGCCTTCCCAGAAACCTCCTGGTTGCAGAGGGCAGCAAAATAACGCTACACTAGTCCTTACTTTAGGGCTGCCAAAAACCGTAGTATACAGTAATAGAATAAGTAAATGGTAACAGTAACACAATATATATTTTTACAGTTGTTGCTCAGCTTTTCTAGCTCCTCATATCGTTTTAAAAAAATTAACAGAACTATAGAAGTGTACAGCACAAATAGGCCATTTGGCCCTTTATGTCTGTGGCAGCTGTTTGTAGAAAAATCCAAAGCAAATCCCCCTGCCCTGCTGTTTCTACAAAGCCTTGTATCTTCCTCTCCTTCTTGTGCTGAAATGTGCTACAACTTAATCTTCAGATGCAGAAGTCTTTGTTTTCCCCCTTCACTAAATATGGAGGTTGTCCGGCTTGACTAACTCTTTTTGGAAGTTCTATACAACTTCTGTTCAGAGCCTCCAGATAGTCTCTCTGATTGATCAATACCGTTGAAATGGTAATGGGGACTTCAAGAATTTAAATAGCTGTCTGTTAAATTCAAATCACATAAAATGATTGTATTTGAATCGAGTGGCTTGGCCCCTGAATCGGACACTTGATTTTCTTGGGGGAGATTATGGCAACAAAATGAATTGAAAGGTTATTCAGTGGGTAAAGCTGGTCTTTAACCTCAGTGCTAGAATTTCAAAAAGTCAATATCTAGCTAATCCTGGAACAAAATGTGTCATTTCTGTCACAGGCTCCACCCTCAGTCCTTTTTCTTCCTTTGACATTCTTGGCCTCACCAAGTGAAATTTCCAGAAGGCCCAGGGATAAATTGGGTTGTTCAGTTCAAAACCTAACCGGAAGAAATGACATCCTTCTGTGCTGTAACCATTCTATGATTCCAAGAAACCGTATTTGCATCAGTGGGAAAAATTCTAATACATATCTGGTCATTTGGTTCTTAGGTGGTGTTCCTGTCCATTCATGTCCCTTTTTTGTGAGATCTTTACATGGACTCTGGGGTTGGCTTTGGGTCTTGGGAGCTGCCTACAACATCTACACAGTTAATTGCAACAGCCCTCTGTCTAGATGGGCACTAAAATGGAAAATGTCTGATTGTAGATAGAATCGTAGAATGATTCAGCACAGAAGGAGGCCATTCGGCCCATCATGCCTGTGCCAGCTCTTTTGAAATAGCAGTCCAATTAATCCCATTCCCCTGCTCTTTCCCCATAGCCTTGCAAAGTTTTTCCCCTCAAGAATGTATCCAATTCCCTTCTGAAAGTTAATATTGAATCTGCTTCCACCACCCTTTCGGGCAGTGCATTCCAGATCGCAACAACTCGCTGCGTAAAAAAACTTCTCATCTCGCCTCTGGTTCGTTTGCCAATTACCTTAATTCTGTATCTGCCAGTTATCGACCTTCCTGCCAGTGGAAACAGTTTCTCCTTATTTACTCTTAGCAAAACCCTGCAAGCAACTTCACCAGGCACTGTGAGGGTTTGAGTACTGAGTCAGTGTGAATGTTTTATACTCAACACTACAAGACCATACATCAGGGCACTCGGGCCATGATGGCTAGTTATGTCATGGTCTGAGCACATTGGCATGATTACAAGGCAATCATTGGGACCTCTGGATCTTCACTAAAGCTGATTCAACGCGAGCCAATAGGTTTACACTGAATAACGTCATCAACTGCACAGGGGTCAATGGCACTGTCGTAAATGGTACATAGACTGGTGATAGGGTGAGCGAATGGCTGACAACAGAGTGATTACGTGAAGCATGACTCGGAGCAGAGTGCCAAGTGCATCAACAGCTCCTGCCAACCCCGCTGAAAACTCCCTTTTCTTTTCTAATGACTTTTCACTGCCTGACTGAGATGATCTTTGTTTATTGTCCAACCACTTTTTGACCTCAATCCAGATTTCTAAAAGGCCTGCTCACAGGCTATTAATTTCCCATTAACTGCCTGTGATTGTATGGTATGCTCAGTTGATAGCACTCTTGCCACTCAGTCACAGCGCTGTGGATTCAAGGACTTGAGCATGTAATATAAAAACATAAGACGTAGGAGCAGGAGTAGGTCATTTGGCCCCGCGAGCTGGCTCCGCCATTCAATAAGATCATGGCTGATCTGATCTTGGCCTCAACTCCACTTCCCTGCCCCTCCCCATAACCCTTGACCCCCCTTACCTTTCAAAAATCTCTCTATCTCCACCTTAAATATATTCAATGACCCAGCCTCCACAGCTCTTTGGGGAAGAAAATTCCAAAGATTCACGACCCTCAGAGAGAAGAAATTCCTCCTCATTTCCATTTTAAATGGGTGCCCCCTTTTTCTGAAATTATGCCCCCCAGTTCTAGATTCCCCCACGAGGGGAAACATCCTCTCTGCATCTACCCTGTCAACCCCCTTCAGAATCTTATATGTTTCAATAAGATCCCCTCTCATTCTTCTAAACTCCAATGAGTATAGGCCCAACCTGCTCAACCTTTCTTCATTAGACAACCCCTTCATCTCAGGAATTAACCTAGTGAACCTTCTTTTAACTGCCTCCAATGCAAGTGTATCCTTCCTTAAATAAGGAGACCAAAACTGTACGCAGTACTCCAGGTGTGGTCTCACCAATGCCCTGTACAGTTGTAACAGGACTTCCCTACTTTTATACTCCATTCCCTTTGCAATAAAGGTCAACATTCCATTTGCCTTCCTAATTACTTGCTGTCCCTGCATGTTAACTTTTTGTGATTCATGTACAAGGACCCCCAGATCCCTCTGTACCTCAGCATTTTGTAATCTCTCCCCATTTAAATAATAATTTGCTTTTTTATTTTTCATACCAAAGTGGACAACCTCGCATTTTCCCACATTATACTGACTATACAGTAATCTAGACTGACACATCGGTGCAGTACTGAGGCCGTGCTGCAGTGCCAGAAGAAGCACCCTGTTGAGCTGTTATACTGAGAGGCTGCCTGTTCCAGTAATTCAGGTGAATGTTAAAAGTCCCATGGCACTATTCGAAGAAGAGCAGGAAATTCTCCCAGTTCCCAACATTCGGCCCTCAACCAATATCACTAAAAACAAGTTAACTGGTCATTCGTCGTATTGACTGATTTCTGCTGTCAGACTGCTTGTCCTCATCAAACTGAAAGGCTTGCTGGGCTCCTTCAGATAGCATTAAGAGATGTATTTTGGGACAGGAGTCACGTGTAGGCCAGACTGGGCAGGAGTGGCAGGCTTGCTTCCCTCCACATCCCACTTGACACTTACATCCCTGCACGCTTACCCATTCCCTCTCTCTCTATGGTCACATTCACCTAACTATTCGACTATGCAGCCCTCACACTCCCTATCGCTGTGATGCTATGAAAACAACTTGCAACACACAGGGAGGGTCCTTGGTCTTGCCACCTCACTCCATCGTTGTCTCCTTCTAGCCATCAATGATATGGATTCTCTGCACTCACTCCTTCATTCTCACTCAAACTCCACTTGTCTCCCTCATTGCAGGAAAAGAGAACTCACAATAAGAGGGAAAGAGTGAGGACAGGAGGAGGGCCTCCCTCAGTAGCCCAGCTCACCCCCTGGGAGGAGGCGGTCCTGGAGATCGTAGGACTGGAGGATGAGGCGCAAGTGGGGGACGGACAGACGGGTGCATCAGAGCAAGCTGGTGACAGAATAGTTAATCATCTCTCTCATTGACATTGCATGAGTCACTGATAATGATTCTGATGCTCTAACAGATTGGCTTTTGATCATCTGCAATATTCAATGTGCATGTAACCTTGGCCTCACATCTCTGACTCTTTCCTTTACTCCCCCACAGGACCATCGAAAGCCCCCGTCCCCACTATCCAGGAGGAACAGCCTGAGCCTCCAGACTCCTCAGAGGAAGCTGCAACCTCTGAGGGCGCAGCGTCAGCAGAATTAAGCACACCCAGCACCAGCGCAGACACTCACACCTCGGTGGTACCTTCGCGAGATAGAGTAGAGTTGTCACCTGGTATATCACAGCTCACAAGTGAGCATCAGCAGATTGTGGAGACAGGGACAGCAGTGGAGAGTCCTCGTCGGAGGACGCAGGACTCTGCCAGCTCGGCTCAGCTGCATGTCGACCCTCTGCCTCTGGGTCCATCCAGAAGAAGAGCGGTGCTGGAACTCCAGGAAGAGGTGCAGGAGTCTCTGGCAGGTATTGTCTCCAGGGTCGCTGCGAGTGTGGAGCGAATGGAGGAGTCCATCATGAACATGAGCAGAGCCTTTGTGGAGGCGTTGGCGCATGAACGCATCACCGCGGAAAGGATGGCAACCTCCGTGGAAAGAATGGCTACCTCCATGGTAAGGCTGGCTACTGTAGAGGAGAGGATGGTTACGGTAGAGGAGAGGATGGCTACGTCCATGGAGGAGCTCAGTCGCCAGGGTATGGAAAACATGGTCTTTGTTCAGAATAGAATGACATCTCTTGAGGAGCGATGGTCAGCTATTGAGCAAACAAACCAGACCTTCAGGCAAGTCCTCTGGAGTAGGACTTCCAGTGCAGAAATGGGTCCTCATGGCCCCCCTGCAGTGCAGCAAGGTGCTGTCAAGCCACTTGCTAGCTCTGAAGTGGGGCTGACCCATGAGAGGGATGTTGGCGACAGACAACAAGGAAGTGGGGGCTCCTCTCCAAGCGCTCACACGACCATGCCAATGCAAAGCCCTCGGTCAGAGCCCCACCAGAGTCCCCACCCAACTGAGATCGGCGTCTCAACCCCTGCACAGCCGCAGGAGCAGCAGACTGTTGCTGAGCCCTCACAGGTTCGCAAACCCAGAGGACGCACGCCAAAGGTGTCGAGACAGGAGCAGCAAGAAAATGAGCAAGGGGCCTCCACATCTGCTGAAGCCACAGGGGAGGCACCACGTAGGAGTATGTGTAAGAGGAAGATAATGCACAAGTAGTCACAAGGGTAGTCACTTGGGTGTCATGTGTTTATTTTTGAAATGCCATCAGTTGCTTGTTTCAAAAAAATATTCTGATGGCAAACTGTTGCAGTTGTGGACTGTGTCATTTCGCAAATGGGACTTCCACAATGAGGGCTTAGGGCAACTTGCAATTGTCAGTATGGTGGTCAGAGTGATAGGAATCCGCAGGTTCTTGGCCATTGTCAATGCTCTGGTAAGAAGGTGCGAGACAAAAGTTTTTGATTGGCCAGGCTAAGCAAATCTGGCCAAGATGAGTGCGTCCCTTGCATCCTGGCCAGCAATGTGTTCGCATGCTGCTGGCGCTGGTTGATATGCCTCTGCAAGCTGGTCGTTGTCGTTCTCCCCCTCCTCCTCCTCCTCATCTGAGGAGGCTATGTAATGAGCCACTTGTTCCTCAGGCATCTGCAAGCCACGATGCTGTGCCATGTTGTGAAGTGCACAGCAAACCATGACGATTCTGGAGACCCTGGCTGCTGAGTACTGCAGGGCTCCACCTGATCGATCCAGGCATCTGAAGCGCATCTTCAGCAAGCCGATGGTTTGCTCGATTAAGGATCTGGTGGAAATGTGGCTGGAGTTATAGCTCTCCTCAGCTTCGTTGGATGACCTCCTGAACGGTGTCATTAGCCACATCTTCAGGGGATAGCCCTTGTCTCCAAGTAGCCATCCGTTAAGTTGGTCTGGCGGACTGAAGAGCAGAGGCACACTAGACTGGCGCAGGATGAAGGAGTCATGGCAAATGCCAGGGTACTTGGCACAAACATGCAAACTTTCCTTCTTGTGGTCACACACCAGCTGTATGTTCAGGGAGTAGAAGCCCTTGCGGTTGACAAAAATACCTGGATTGTGATGGGGTGCCTTAAGGGCCACATGTGTGCAGTCAACGACGCCCTGTACCCTTGGAAAGCCTGCCAGATTGTCAAACCCAACCGCAAGCGTGGTTACACTGGCTTGATCCTTGAAGAAATGGATGTGATTGTGCGCAATGGCAAAGAGGGCATCGGTTACCTGCGTGATGCAAGTGTGTGTGGCCGCCTGGGAGATGCCGTTGATGTCTGCTGCTGATCCCTGGAATGAACCTGAAGCAAAAAAGGTGAGTGTGGTGGTGACTTTGACGGCCACTGGTAAGGGGTGTCCACCTGCTCCTCTGAGCTCCAGGTATTGTTGCAGCATTGCGCAGATGTCACCCACTACCTCTCGCGAAAGTCGGAGCCGCCTTTGGCACTGCTGCTCAGACATGTTGAGGTAGCTGATCCTCTGTCTGTAGACCCCGTTTGGGGGGTATCTCCTGCGCCGACGGGCTTCCATGCGCTGGTGCCTTCTGGCCTGTGCAGCTTCAGGTGGGTGAGCAGTAGCTTGGCACTCCTGTTGTTGCTGCTGCTGTTGGTGCTGCTGTTGTTGATGGTTCTGCTGCTGCCACGGCTGGTCTTCGTCCGAATGTGATGTCCAGGAGGAAAGGAAATAAATGGTTCCCATGCCTCTGGTATATGCCTCAGTTGAGGAAGCGCTCAGTCAAGGTGGGGAGAGGGGTTTCCCAGCAGGTCACACTGGAGATGGGTGTCAGGCTCCAAACTTCCACAACAATGAGTATGCCTGCTAAAAGTTCCCCAGACCTGAGACAACAAAGTTCTGCCACCTGCAAATGAAGATTGCTGAAAACTCCTTTTTAATGGTGGAGCTGCAGCTGTTAGTAATCAGTCCCCACTTGTGCTGCCGCCAGGTTTCGCTGGCGTGTTTCAGAGGAGACGTGCAGCATGTGGAAAAACTGTTAAAATCACAAAGGACCCTCAAAATGGGATTATAGAGGCACTTAACTGGTTGTCAAGGGCCTTAAGGGCCCATCCCGCCTCTTGGAGGCGGGATGGAAACAGGGTCAGAAAACACGCATCTGGGAAAATTGCTTGGAGGTGGGATGGAGGTGGGATCGGGCCGGCCCGCCAGTTTTTGCGATTTTAACACCTCACATGCCTCCAATCCCGCCTCCTCGGGCCTGGCAAAATCTAGCCCTACGCGGCTCAGTAAGGATTCTTCAATCTGATTGATTGAGGAGACAAGCTGTTGCTTGCTCTGTTCACACAGGTCCCAGATCCCCTGTAGAGGCTGCCACGCTGTTTTGGCTCTCGAATAAATGCAAGTTCTAGTACAAAAGCCCACAGAGAGTCTGTGGGCAAATGTTAGTGTAATGAACGGCGAGCACCATTCCTTTACCGCTGACCGCAAAATCTGGGACATTGAGTCTAATTTGAATAGTTAATACCTTTGTGGAAATTCAAGATGCATGTGTACTCCCAGTGTCATGGAATATTGCCCTTCGTTTCACTACGTGAAGGCCCTTAACTTCCAATTGTATCTCACACCAACCACATTTATTTTCAGTCACCCTGTGCGAGCAGGTTGGAAGTTCTCCTGCAGGATTGCTCCTTGATTTGGCCAATACAGAGGCCCATGTCTAAACCTGGGCAAGCAGCCAGTTACGCTGTCAGGCCATTCTACACAGGGATGCATAGAATTACCAGGCAGAGTGACTTGTCCGCTTGCCCATGTTTAGAACTTTGGGTGACCATGCCGTATAACCATATAGTACGTATCAGAATCTTCTAAAACCTCTGGGTGCCTCATGGGACTGACTGGCTTATTAATTCAGATTTGACAATTATCATTTAAAATTTTAGTTTGGACTGAACTATTCTTTTGTTGGCAGTGGTCTCCTCGTAGGAGGATAGTTGGAGATGCTCTGATATGGTTGAGTTTTTCCCAATCACCAGTCTGTATAAAGCAGCTAAAAGCACCTTCACAAATGGGTGTGGTAGTGTAGTGGTTAAAGTGCTGGACTGGAACCCCAAGGCTTCATAACCCCACCATAAAAAGTTATTAAAATTGGACTCAATAAATCTGGCAGCAAGGGGAAAAAAGGACCACGAAAGCCACAATTTTCTCATAAAACCCATCTGATTAACTATTGGCCTTCCAATGAGGAAGGGAAGCTTCCAACCCTACCCAGTCTGGCCAACACATGACTCCTGTCCTGAAATACCCGCTTGACTCAATGCCAGCTAAAGGAGTCTAGCATGCCAATTAGTCAACCACTCCATCCATCCTCCTGCTCTCCTCTGCTCTATTGCCCAGCTCTGCTTTTGCTTGTTTCCCTTCCTGCTGTCCCAACACGGTCGGTTCACCTCCAGCAATGCCTTCTCTTGCCATGCCACCAAGGATCTATCCTTTGCCCCCTCCTCTTCCTCATCTACATGCTGTCTCTTGATGATATTGGGGATGGCATTAAAAGGGAAATTAGAGAAGCGTGCAATAAGGGCACAGCAGTCATCATGGGTGACTTTAATCTACATATAGATTGGGCTAACCAAATTAGTAACAATACTGTGGAGGAGGAATTCCTGGAGTGTATACGGGATGGTTTCCTGGACCAATATGTCAAGGAACCAACTAGTGATCAGGCCATCTTAGACTGGGTATTATGCAATGAGAAAGGATTAATTAGCAATCTTGTTGTGCGAGGCCCCTTGGGTCGGAGTGATCATAATATGATAGAATTCTTCATTAAGATGGAGAGTGAAGTAGTTGACTCAGAGACTAAGGTCCTGAATTTAAATAAAGGGAACTATGATGGTATGAGACGCGAGTTGGGTAGGATTGATTGGGTAATGTCACTCAAAGGGTTGACGGTGGATAGGCAATGGCAAACATTTAAAGATCGCATGGATGAACTACAGAATTTATTTATCCCAGTTTGGCATAAAAATAAATCAAAAAAGGTGACTCAACCGTGGCTAACAAGGGAAATTAGGGATAACATAAGATCCAAAGAGAGGACATATAAATTGGCCAAAAAAAGCAGCAAACCTGAGGATTGGGAGCAGTTTAGGATTCAGCAAAGGAGGACAAAGGGATTAATTAAGAGGGGGAAAATAGATTATGAAAGTAAGCTTGCAGGGAGCATAAAAACTGACTGTAAAAGCTTTTATAGATGTGTGAAGAGAAAAAGATTGGTGAAGTCAAGCGTAGGTCCCTTTCAGTCAGAATCAGGGGAATTTATAATGGGGAACAAAGAAATGGCAGACCAATTAAATACATATTTTGGTTCTGTCTTCACAACGGAGGACACAAATAACCTCCCAGAGATGTCGGGGAACATAGGGACTAATGAGAGGGAGGAACTGAAAGAAATCAGTATTTGTAGGGAAATGGTGTTGGGGAAGTTGACAGGATTGAAGGCCGATAAATCCCCAGGGCCTGATAATCTACATCCTAGGGTACTTAAGGAAGTGGCCCTGGAGATAGTAGATGCATTGCTGGTCATCTTCCAGAACTCGATAGACTCTGGAACAGTACCCATGGATTGGAGGGTAGCTAAATGTTGCCCTGTAGGAACGGAGGTTCCTATCAAAAAGACTGAGTTCGACTCAGGCAATTAAAACAATGAACTTTAATGGAACAAAACAGATTTTAACTAGAAACTGCTGGAATACATCGAATACAGGTCTGCTCTCCTTGAGGGACCCACGAGGACTGATCCTCTGGTCTGAAAGCTGACGTCATGATGTCATCACGTTCTTCCTGCCATTGGGGAATCACGTGACTAACGGCATGGCGTCATCACGTTGAAACCACGCTGTAAAGGTAACTAGACATTGTACAGTCAAACAGTGTAATTAAAGGTACAGGCACAGACAGTAACTACATTGCTGTTAAAGGAATTATGTACAACCGCTCTGAGTCCTTTGGTGGCTCCGCTACATACGCCCCCCCAGAATTATCTTTAACAGAAAAAGTGAGACGAGGGGGAGGTCTGACAAGTCTGTCTGATCGACTTTGATAGCCTGGCAGAGGAAGTTGATGACCGGTGGTCGAGCTGGCAGTCGATTGTGGTTGAGCAGGCGCAGCGAGCGTGGTCGAGGTGGCGGGCGGCTTTGGTTGAGCTGGTGTGGCGGCTGCGGGCGGTTGGCCACGTTTTGGTGGTTGAGCGACGACGACTGGGTGGTCCAGGTCCAGGTGAGCCGGCTTCAATCGGTCCACCGAGATGTGATCCGGCTTTCCTCCGACGTCTACCGAAAAGGATTTGTCTCCTGGTTCGATGACACGGAAAGGACCAGTGTAAGGGGGCTTGAGCGGATCCCGGTGAGCGTCGTGGCGGATGAATACATACTCAGCATTCTTCAGTTCCATTGGCACATGGGAGTTCTGTGGTGGCTAACGAGTTGCTGGGAGGCGGACCATGGCTCTGTGGGAGAAGGGAGGAAATCCCCTGGTACTTGGAGAGGCTGGCCGTAGACGAGTTCAGCTGAGGACGATTCCAGGTCTTCTTTGGGTGCCGTACGAAGACCCAAAAGGACCCATGGAAGTCTGTCCACCCATCCTGCACCTTGAAGACTGGCCCGAAGGGCGGCTTTAAGCGACCTGTGGAATCGCTCGCAAAGGCCGTTCGCCTGTGGATGATAGGCAGTGGTGCGATGAAGTTTGGTGCCGAGCCCCTGAGCTACAGCGTTCCAAAGCTCTGAGGAAAACTGTGGCCCATGGTCGGAAGAGATGTCCGCCGGTACCCCGAAACGGGCAACCCAACAGGAGATGAAAGCTCTAGCGATGTCTGCTGAAGTGGTGGAAACCAAAGGAATTGCCTCTGGCCACCTAGCGGTGCGGTCCACCATGGTGAGGAGATGAGTATAACCCTGAGAAGGCGGAAGCGGCCCCACAAGGTCCACATGCACGTGGTCGAAACGACGCTCCGGAACAGCGAACGTAGCCACTGGAGCTTTAACATAACGCTGGACAGACTACGCAGGTATTAGCCCAGTCACGGACATCGAGGTGCATACCTTTCCAGATGAACTTCGCCGACATAAGCCGTTGTGAAGCCTTCAACCCAGGGTGCGACAACCCATGTATGACATCAAACACCTTCCGGTGCCATGCGACCGGCACGATAGGTCGGGGAACGCCCATGGAGACGTCGCAAAGGAGCGTGGCGCCTGTGGCCTGGAAAGTGACGTCGGTCACTTGGAAACTAGAGGGGACGGTTCTGTATGATTGGACCTCAGTATCCGAGGCCTGATCTGCAGCCATGAGGGCGTAGTCGATCCCCAGGTGAACCGTGTGGACCGTCGCACGGGAGGGGCAATCCACCACCAGGTTGTCCTTACCAGACACATGTTGAATGTCTGTGGTAAATTCGGAAATAAACGTCAAGTGACGTTGTTGATGAGCAGACCACGGTTCGGCGGTCTTGGCCATGGTGAACGTAAGAGGTTTGTGGTCGACAAAAGCCGTGAAGGGACGTCCTTCCAATAAGAACCAGAAATGGCGAATGGCGAGGAAAAGGGCCAGTAGCTCCCGATCGAAGGTGCTGTATTTTTTTTCATTTTTCCGTAGTTGACGGCTGAAAAACACCAGCAGTTGCCACGTGCCGTTGACCCACTGCTCTTGCACTGCGCCGATGGCATAGTCTGACGCGTCTGTGGTAAGGGCGATGGTGGCACCTGGAAGTGGGTGCGCCAGCATGGTTGCGTTGGCCAAAGTGTTCTTGGTGTTGATGAACGCCTGGACCATCTCGGCTGTCCAGCTGATTGGATCCTTACCGGACTTGCCCTTGAGAGCCCCGTAAAGGGTTGCATAAGCTGTGCCACCTTAGGGACAAAACGGTGATAGAAGTTGACCATCCCCAGAAACTCTTGCAAGGCCTTGACGGTTGGCGGGTGCGGGAAAGAGGTAACCGCTTCCACCTTCGTCATTAAGGGGATGGCGCCGTCCGATGTTATGCGGTGTCCCAAGAAATCGATCTGCTGCAGGCCGAACTGGCACTTGGCCGGGTTGATGATTAAACCGTGTTGGCTGAGGCGCGTAAAGAGGGTATGCAAATGGGAGATGTGCTCTTCCTTGCTAGCACTGGCGATGAGAATGTCGTCAAGGTAGACGAAGATGAAGCATAGGTCTCGGAGCACGGAGTCCATTAAACGCTGGAACGCCTGTGCTGCATTCTTCAAGCCAAACGGCATCTGCAGGAACTCAAAGAGGCCAAAAGGGGTGATGACTGTGGTTTTCGGGACGTCTTGCGGGTGCACGGGAACCTGGTGATAACCCTGGATGAGGTCGACTTTAGAAAAGATAGAATTTCCCGCCAAATGGGCCGAGAAATCCTGAATATGCGGAATCGGGTACCGATCAGGAGTGGTGGCATCATTTAGGCGTCGGTAGTCACCGCATGGCCGCCAGCCACCGCCCGGTTTCGGAACAATGTGGAGAGGCGAGGACCAGGGACTATTGGATTGGCGAATGATCCCGAGCCGCTCCATCGTGTCGAACTCCGCTTTTGCAGCTGCGAGCTTGCCGGGTTCGAGCCTCCTAGGCCGCGCATAAACCGGGGAGCCAGTAGTGGTGATATGATGTTCAACACCATGCTTCGTTGCCGAGGAGGGGAAAGTGGGCCTTGTCAGCTCCGGAAACTCTCCGAGGAGCCGAGTGAAGTCATCCGGAGGAGGGAAGGCGCAGGCAATAGAGCGCGACACGGAGGTACCGTGGTAGCACGGAATCGAGTGGAACGTGGCCGCGTTGATCAACCGGCGGTGCCGGACATCGACGAGGAGGCTGTTGGCACACAGAAAATCCGCCCCTAGGATGGCCTGTGAGACTGTGGCTGTGACGAATTCCCAACAGAAGCGCTGACCGCCGAAACAGACTTGGACCCGCCGCTTTCGGAAAGTTCGAATTGCTGCGCCATTAGCCGCTACGAGGGAAAAACCGAGGTTCCCAGCCTGCATATCGAGCTTCGACGCAGGTAGAATGCTACACTGCGCCCCGGTGTCACAAAGAAAACGTCGACCCGATAGGGAATCGGTGATATAAAGAAGTTTCCCCGTAGATCCGACGGCCATCGCAACCGCGGAGAGCCCATTAGACCCGGTCCTCCTTTGCCAGGAACGCTGCAGGAGCTTTGTTGTTTTTTTATTGGGCGAAAAACTGCAGGGGGAGCGGCAACATCATGCTTTCGCGCCAAAATGGGCGTGGTAGGAGCACCAGCCCGCTGCAGGAGGAGCTGGAACCGCGTCTGTGGGGGATGGGCGCCTCGTGGCCGCGCAGCACTGCTGGGTTACCGTGAAAATCTTATCGGCTTCGGCCGCAAGCTTGGCGCAGTCTGTAATGTCGGATCTGGCTAGGGCAGCCTGTACCTGCTCCGGCGTTTGGTAGAGGAAAAGCTCCCGGAAGAGGAAGCATTCCGGTTCAGCACCCAAGAGCGTGAGCATTTGGCTCATGAGCTCGGACGGTTTGGAGTCCCCGAGGCCAGGCATCGTGATGAGCCGGCGAGCGCGCTCTGTCTTCGAGAGCCCGAAGACCTGAAGCAACCACGCCTTAATCGCATCATACTTGCTGTCAGTAGGAGGACTACCGAGGAGGCTGATGATCCGTGAGGCAGTTGCACTGTCGAGGCGGAGACCACGTAATAATAATGGGTCTGATCCGCGACGATGTTCCTGATGGCGAACTGGGCTTCAGCCTGGATAAACCAGGCGTCTGGTTGTTGCTCCCAGAACTGTGGCAGTTTCAGAGTCACGGCGTTCGTGTCCATGATGACTCTTCCATGAAAATTGTTCGTAGAAGTTGGGGTCACCAATGTAGGAATGGAGGTTCCTATCGAAAACACTGAGTTCGACTCAGGCAATTAAATAAATGAACTTTAATGGAACAAAACAGGTTTTAACTAGAAACTGCTGGAATACATCGAATACAGGTCTGCTCCCCTTGAAGGCTCCACGAGGACTGCTCCTCTGGTCTGAAAGCTGACTTCATGATGTCATCACGTTCTTCCCGCCATTGGGGAATCACGTGACTAACAGCATGATGTCATCACATTGAAACCGCGCTGTAAAGGTAACTAGACATTGTACAGTCAAACAGTGTAATTAAAGGTACAGACACAGACAGTAACTACATTGCTGTTAAAGGAATTATGTACAGCCGCTCTGAGTCCTTTGGTGGCTCCGCTACAACCCCACTATTCAAAAAAGGTGGTAGAGAAAAAGCGGGGAATGGCATAGTGGCTAGCACTGTTGCCTCACAGCGCCAGGGACCCGGGTTCGAATCCGGCCTCGGGCAACTGTCTGTGTGGAGTTTGCACATTCTCCCTGTGTTTGCGTGGGTTTACTCCGGGTGCTCCGGTTTCCTCCCACAGTCCAAAGATGTGCAGGTTAGGTTGATTGGCTATGATAAATTGACCCTTAGTGTTAGGGGGATTAAATACGTGGGGTTGTGGGGATAGGGTGGGATATATGTTGGTGTAGGGGTTACGGGGATCGGGTGGGATATGTGTCAGTGCAGGCTCGATGGGCCGAAAATGACCTCTATCTGCATTGTGGGGTTTCTGTGATTCTGTGACATCGGTAGTGGGGAAAATGCTAGAGTCCATTATAAAAGATGTAATAGCAGAGCACTTGGAAAGCAGTGACAGGATCAGACAAAGTCAACATGGATTTACAGAAGGTAAATCATGCTTGACTAATCTACTGGAATTTTTTGAGGATGTAACTAGTAAAATAGATAAGGGAGAACCAGTGGATGTGGTGTATTTGGACTTTCAGAAGGCTTTCGATAAGGTCCCGCATAAGAGGTTAGCGTGCACCAGGGAGCAGGTAGGTGATTGGTTGGTGAGTATTTCTCTTTTTTCAATACAAGCTTGAATTCTGTGGTGTTAAATTTCTGTGGTGTAGTGGGGATAGTTGGTAAATAAAGCGCCCTAGAGCATACCTGTAACTGGGGTATTGAATAAATTTTTAAAGAAATTAAAGGGGTAAGTCATGGCAGGAGAGTTCAGACCCGTGCTCTGCTCCTCCTGCTCTATGTGGGAAGTCAGGGATGCTGCCAGTGTCCCTGATGACCATGTGTGCGGGAAATGCATCCAGCTGCAGCTACTTGTAGACCGCATTGCGGCGCTCGAGCTGCGGGTGGATGAATTTTGGAGCATGCGCGATGCTGAAAGGCTCGTGGATAACACGTTTAGCGAGTTGTGCACGCCTCAGGGTAGGGCAGCACAGGGGGTGACCATCAGGCGGAGCAACAAAGGCAGGCAGGTAGTGCAGGGAACCCCTGCGGACATCCCCCTTTCAAACAAGTATACCGCTTTGGATACTGTTGAGGGGGATGACTCACCAGGGGAAGGCAGCAGCGGCCAACTTCCTGGCACTGGGGGTGCTCCTGCTGCCCAGGAAGGGGGGAAAAAGAGTGGGAGAGCAATAGTGGTAGGGGATTCTATAGTAAGGGGAACAGATAGGCGTTTCTGTGGCCGTAGACGTGAATCCAGGATGGTTTGTTGCCTCCCTGGTGCCAGGGTCAAGGATGTCACTGAGCGGCTGCAGGGCATTCTGGAGGGGGAGGGAGAACAGCCAGTGGTCGTGGTCCACATTGGTACCAACGACATAGGTAAAAAGAGGGATGAGGTCCTGCAGCAAGAATTTAGGGAGCTAGGTGAAGGATTAAGGAGCAGGGCCTCAAAGGTTGTAATCTCTGGATTACTCCCGGTGCCACGTGCTAGTAAGTATAGGAATAGGAAGATAGAACAGATGAATGCGTGGCTAAAAGGATGGTGCAAGGGGGAGGGCTTTAGTTTCCTGGATCACTGGGTCTGCTTCTGGGAAAGGTGGGACTTGTACAAGTCGGACGGTTTACACCTGAACCAGGGGGGAACCAATATCCTTGCGGGGAGGTTTGCTAGCACTGCTGGGGAGGGTTTAAACTAACTTGGCAGGGGGTTGGGGTACAGAGTGGAGCTATAGTAGGGGGTGATTTACGGCCAAATACAGAGGGAAAAACAAGTCAGCTGGGAAGGCAGAGCAAATATGTGAAGGCAAAAGAGAATATGGCAGGGCTGGAAGGCATTTATTTTAATGCAAGGAGTCTTGCAAATAAGGTGGATGAACTGAAGTTGTTGTTGAACACATGGGAGTACGATATTGTCGCTATCACGGAGACATGGTTGAGGGAGGGTCAGGACTGGCAGCTCAATATTCCGGGGTATAGAATCTTCAGGCGAGACAGAGGGGGGTGTAAAAGGGGAGGGGGTGTTGCAATATTAATTAAGGAGTCAATTACTGCTGTAAGGAGGGATGATATATTAGCGGGTTCCTCTAATGAGGCCATATGGGTAGAACTTAAAAACAAAAAGGGGGCAAGCACTTTGCTGGGAGTGTACTATAGGCCCCCAAACAGTCAGGGGGAGATAGAGGAACAGATATGTCGGCAAATCTCCGAGAAGTGCGAAAATAATAGGGTAATAATAGTGGGGGATTTCAACTTCCCCAATATAAATTGGGACAGTCAGAGTGTGAAAGGCTTAGAGGGTGCAGAATTCTTAAAGTGCATCCAGGAGAGCTTTTTGAGCCAACATGTAGAAAGTCCTACAAGAGAGGGGGCGGTACTGGACCTAATTCTGGGGAATGTAGCCGGGCAAGTGGTGGAAGTGTCAGTAGGAGAGCATTTTGGCGACAGTGACCATAATTCGGTGAGATTTAAGGTGGTCATGGAAAAAGACAAAGACGGCCCGGAAATAAGGGTTCTAAATTGGGGGAAGGCCGATTTTAATATGATAAGGCAGGATCTGGCCAAAGTGGACTGGGAGCAGCTGCTTATAGGAAAATCCACATCAAAACAGTGGGAGACTTTCAGAAGGGAAATAGAGTACAACGCCAACATGTTCCTGTAAAGGTCAAGGGTGGGACCAACAAGCAAAGGGAACCTTGGATGACAAGGGATATACAAAAATGCATTAGAAATAAGAGGGGGGCTTTTGGCAGTTACAAAAGACTAAAGACAGAAGAAGCCCTAGAGGAGTATAAAAAGTGCAGGGGCATACTTAAAAAAGAAATTAGGAGGGCGAGGAGGGGCCATGAAATAACACTGGCGAGCAAAATAAAGGAAAATCCTAAGATGTTTTATAAGTATATTAAGGGCAAGAGGATAACCAGGGAAAGGGTAGGGCCCATTAGGGACCAAAGTGGCAATCTGTGTGTAGAGCCAGAGGATGTAGGCGGGGTTTTAAATGAATTTTTTGCATCTGTGTTCACTATGGAGAAAGACGATGCAGACATAGAAATCGGGCAAGGGGACTGTGACATACTTGAACATATTAGCATCGAGAGGGAGGAGGTGCTAGCGGTTTTAGCGGGCCAAAAAGTGGATAAATCCCCAGGCCCGGACGAGATGTATCCCAGGCTGCTGTGGGAGGCAAGGGAGGAGATTGCAGGGGCTCTGACACTAATTTTCAGAACCTCTCTGGCCACAGGGGATGTACCAGAGGACTGGAGAACAGCTAACGTAGTACCATTATTCAAGAAGGGTAGCAGGGATAAACCAGGGAATTACAGGCCAGTGAGTCTAACATCTGTGGTGGGGAAATTATTGGAAAAAATTCTGAGGGACAAAATTAATCTCCACTTGGAGAGGCAAGGATTAATCGGGGATAGTCAGCATGGCTTTGTCAAGGGTAAATCATGTCTAACAAATCTGATCGAATTTTTCGAGGGGGTGACTAGTGGGGTGGATGAGGGAAATGCTGTGGATGTGGTGTACATGGACTTCAGTAAAGCTTTTGACAAAGTCCTGCATAGGAGACTGGTCAAGAAGGTAAGAGCCCATGGGATCCAGGGTGCCTTGGCGCGTTGGATCCTAAACTGGCTGAGTGGCAGGAGGCAGAGGGTGATGGTCGAAGGTTGCTTTTGTGACTGGAAGCCTGTGTCCAGTGGGGTACCTCAGGGATCGGTGCTGGGTCCCTTATTGTTTGTGATCTACATAAATGATTTGGATGAAAATGTAAAAGGTATGATCAGTAAGTTCGCAGATGACACGAAAATTGGTGGGGTGGTAAATTGCGAGGAGGAAAGCCTCCGGCTACAGGACGATATAAACGGGTTGGTCAGATGGGCGGAAAAGTGGCAAATGGAATTTAACCCTGAAAAGTGCGAGGTGATGCATTTTGGACGGACAAATAAGGCAAGGGAATACACAATGAGTGGTAGGACCCTAGGACCCTGGGTTTCCTCCCACAGTCCAAAGATGTGCAGGTTAGGTTGATTGGCTATGATAAATTGACCCTTAGTGTTAGGGGGATTAAATACGTGGGGTTGTGGGGATAGGGTGGGATATATGTTGGTGTAGGGGTTACGGGGATCGGGTGGGATATGTGTCAGTGCAGGCTCGATGGGCCGAAAATGACCTCTATCTGCATTGTGGGGTTTCTGTGATTCTGTGACATCGGTAGTGGGGAAAATGCTAGAGTCCATTATAAAAGATGTAATAGCAGAGCACTTGGAAAGCAGTGACAGGATCAGACAAAGTCAACATGGATTTACAGAAGGTAAATCATGCTTGACTAATCTACTGGAATTTTTTGAGGATGTAACTAGTAAAATAGATAAGGGAGAACCAGTGGATGTGGTGTATTTGGACTTTCAGAAGGCTTTCGATAAGGTCCCGCATAAGAGGTTAGCGTGCACCAGGGAGCAGGTAGGTGATTGGTTGGTGAGTATTTCTCTTTTTTCAATACAAGCTTGAATTCTGTGGTGTTAAATTTCTGTGGTGTAGTGGGGATAGTTGGTAAATAAAGCGCCCTAGAGCATACCTGTAACTGGGGTATTGAATAAATTTTTAAAGAAATTAAAGGGGTAAGTCATGGCAGGAGAGTTCAGACCCGTGCTCTGCTCCTCCTGCTCTATGTGGGAAGTCAGGGATGCTGCCAGTGTCCCTGATGACCATGTGTGCGGGAAATGCATCCAGCTGCAGCTACTTGTAGACCGCATTGCGGCGCTCGAGCTGCGGGTGGATGAATTTTGGAGCATGCGCGATGCTGAAAGGCTCGTGGATAACACGTTTAGCGAGTTGTGCACGCCTCAGGGTAGGGCAGCACAGGGGGTGACCATCAGGCGGAGCAACAAAGGCAGGCAGGTAGTGCAGGGAACCCCTGCGGACATCCCCCTTTCAAACAAGTATACCGCTTTGGATACTGTTGAGGGGGATGACTCACCAGGGGAAGGCAGCAGCGGCCAACTTCCTGGCACTGGGGGTGCTCCTGCTGCCCAGGAAGGGGGGAAAAAGAGTGGGAGAGCAATAGTGGTAGGGGATTCTATAGTAAGGGGAACAGATAGGCGTTTCTGTGGCCGTAGACGTGAATCCAGGATGGTTTGTTGCCTCCCTGGTGCCAGGGTCAAGGATGTCACTGAGCGGCTGCAGGGCATTCTGGAGGGGGAGGGAGAACAGCCAGTGGTCGTGGTCCACATTGGTACCAACGACATAGGTAAAAAGAGGGATGAGGTCCTGCAGCAAGAATTTAGGGAGCTAGGTGAAGGATTAAGGAGCAGGGCCTCAAAGGTTGTAATCTCTGGATTACTCCCGGTGCCACGTGCTAGTAAGTATAGGAATAGGAAGATAGAACAGATGAATGCGTGGCTAAAAGGATGGTGCAAGGGGGAGGGCTTTAGTTTCCTGGATCACTGGGTCTGCTTCTGGGAAAGGTGGGACTTGTACAAGTCGGACGGTTTACACCTGAACCAGGGGGGAACCAATATCCTTGCGGGGAGGTTTGCTAGCACTGCTGGGGAGGGTTTAAACTAACTTGGCAGGGGGTTGGGGTACAGAGTGGAGCTATAGTAGGGGGTGATTTACGGCCAAATACAGAGGGAAAAACAAGTCAGCTGGGAAGGCAGAGCAAATATGTGAAGGCAAAAGAGAATATGGCAGGGCTGGAAGGCATTTATTTTAATGCAAGGAGTCTTGCAAATAAGGTGGATGAACTGAAGTTGTTGTTGAACACATGGGAGTACGATATTGTCGCTATCACGGAGACATGGTTGAGGGAGGGTCAGGACTGGCAGCTCAATATTCCGGGGTATAGAATCTTCAGGCGAGACAGAGGGGGGTGTAAAAGGGGAGGGGGTGTTGCAATATTAATTAAGGAGTCAATTACTGCTGTAAGGAGGGATGATATATTAGCGGGTTCCTCTAATGAGGCCATATGGGTAGAACTTAAAAACAAAAAGGGGGCAAGCACTTTGCTGGGAGTGTACTATAGGCCCCCAAACAGTCAGGGGGAGATAGAGGAACAGATATGTCGGCAAATCTCCGAGAAGTGCGAAAATAATAGGGTAATAATAGTGGGGGATTTCAACTTCCCCAATATAAATTGGGACAGTCAGAGTGTGAAAGGCTTAGAGGGTGCAGAATTCTTAAAGTGCATCCAGGAGAGCTTTTTGAGCCAACATGTAGAAAGTCCTACAAGAGAGGGGGCGGTACTGGACCTAATTCTGGGGAATGTAGCCGGGCAAGTGGTGGAAGTGTCAGTAGGAGAGCATTTTGGCGACAGTGACCATAATTCGGTGAGATTTAAGGTGGTCATGGAAAAAGACAAAGACGGCCCGGAAATAAGGGTTCTAAATTGGGGGAAGGCCGATTTTAATATGATAAGGCAGGATCTGGCCAAAGTGGACTGGGAGCAGCTGCTTATAGGAAAATCCACATCAAAACAGTGGGAGACTTTCAGAAGGGAAATAGAGTACAACGCCAACATGTTCCTGTAAAGGTCAAGGGTGGGACCAACAAGCAAAGGGAACCTTGGATGACAAGGGATATACAAAAATGCATTAGAAATAAGAGGGGGGCTTTTGGCAGTTACAAAAGACTAAAGACAGAAGAAGCCCTAGAGGAGTATAAAAAGTGCAGGGGCATACTTAAAAAAGAAATTAGGAGGGCGAGGAGGGGCCATGAAATAACACTGGTGAGCAAAATAAAGGAAAATCCTAAGATGTTTTATAAGTATATTAAGGGCAAGAGGATAACCAGGGAAAGGGTAGGGCCCATTAGGGACCAAAGTGGCAATCTGTGTGTAGAGCCAGAGGATGTAGGCGGGGTTTTAAATGAATTTTTTGCATCTGTGTTCACTATGGAGAAAG
The DNA here is from genome assembly GCF_052327205.1 of Somniosus microcephalus. Lineage (NCBI taxonomy): Eukaryota > Metazoa > Chordata > Chondrichthyes > Squaliformes > Somniosidae > Somniosus > Somniosus microcephalus. The sequence goes on from NC_140995.1 coordinate 228,859,103, forward strand.
ACGATGCAGACATAGAAATCGGGCAAGGGGACTGTGACATACTTGAACATATTAGCATCGAGAGGGAGGAGGTGCTAGCGGTTTTAGCGGGCCAAAAAGTGGATAAATCCCCAGGCCCGGACGAGATGTATCCCAGGCTGCTGTGGGAGGCAAGGGAGGAGATTGCAGGGGCTCTGACACTAATTTTCAGAACCTCTCTGGCCACAGGGGATGTACCAGAGGACTGGAGAACAGCTAACGTAGTACCATTATTCAAGAAGGGTAGCAGGGATAAACCAGGGAATTACAGGCCAGTGAGTCTAACATCTGTGGTGGGGAAATTATTGGAAAAAATTCTGAGGGACAAAATTAATCTCCACTTGGAGAGGCAAGGATTAATCGGGGATAGTCAGCATGGCTTTGTCAAGGGTAAATCATGTCTAACAAATCTGATCGAATTTTTCGAGGGGGTGACTAGTGGGGTGGATGAGGGAAATGCTGTGGATGTGGTGTACATGGACTTCAGTAAAGCTTTTGACAAAGTCCTGCATAGGAGACTGGTCAAGAAGGTAAGAGCCCATGGGATCCAGGGTGCCTTGGCGCGTTGGATCCTAAACTGGCTGAGTGGCAGGAGGCAGAGGGTGATGGTCGAAGGTTGCTTTTGTGACTGGAAGCCTGTGTCCAGTGGGGTACCTCAGGGATCGGTGCTGGGTCCCTTATTGTTTGTGATCTACATAAATGATTTGGATGAAAATGTAAAAGGTATGATCAGTAAGTTCGCAGATGACACGAAAATTGGTGGGGTGGTAAATTGCGAGGAGGAAAGCCTCCGGCTACAGGACGATATAAACGGGTTGGTCAGATGGGCGGAAAAGTGGCAAATGGAATTTAACCCTGAAAAGTGCGAGGTGATGCATTTTGGACGGACAAATAAGGCAAGGGAATACACAATGAGTGGTAGGACCCTAGGAAGTACAGAGGGTCAGAGGGACCTTGGTGTACATGTACATAGATCCCTGAAGGCAGCGGAGCAGGTAGATAAGGTGGTTAAAAAGGCATATGGGATACTTGCCTTCATTAGCCGAGGCATAGAATATAAGAGCAGGGAGGTTATGATGGAGCTGTACAAAACGCTGGTGAGGCCACAGCTGGAGTACTGTGTGCAGTTCTGGTCGCCTCACTATAGGAAGGATGTGATTGCTTTGGAGAGGGTGCAGAGAAGATTCACCAGGATGTTACCTGGGATGGAGCGCCTCAGCTATGAAGAGAGGCTGGACAGGCTGGAGTTGTTTTCCTTGGAGCAGAGAAGGCTGAGGGGGGACCTGATTGAGGTGTACAAAATAATGAGGGGCATAGATAGGGTAGATAAAGAGGAACTTTTCCCCTTAGTGGGGGGGTCAATAACAAGGGGGCATAGATTCAGGGTAAGGGGCAGGAGATTTAGAGGGGATTTGAGGAGGAACTTTTTCACCCAGAGGGTGGTTGGAATGTGGAACTCAATGCCTGAAAGGGTGGTGGAGGCAGGAACCCTCACAACATTCAAGAAGCATTTGGATGAGCACTTGAAATGCCATTGCATACAAGGCTATGGACCAAATGCTGGAAAATGGGATTAGACTGGACAGGGATGGATGGGCGGCGCAGACACGATGGGCCGAAGGGCCTCTTTCTGTGCTGTAAAACTCTATGACTCTATGACTCTAAGGCACATGGGATTGGGGGCAAGGTATTGACTTGGATAGAGAACTGGTTGGCGGACAGAAAGCAAAGAGTTGGAATAAATGGGTCATTTTCCGAGTGGCAGGCAGTGACTAGTGGGGTACCGCAAGGATCGGTCCTAGGACCCCAGCTGTTCACAATATATATTAATGATCTGGACGAGGGAATTGGATGTAATATCTCCAAATTTGCAGACGACACAAAGCTGGGTGGGAGGGTATGCTGTGAGGAGGATGTCATGAAACTCCAGTACGATTTGGACAGGTTGGGTGATTGGGCAGAAACATGGCAAATGCACTATAATGTGGATAAATGTGAGGTTATCCACTTTGGTGGCAAAAACAGGAAGGCAGATTATTATTTGAATGGCAATAGATTGGGAGAAGGGGAAGTGCAAAGAGACCTGGGTGTTCTTGTGCACCTGTCGCTGAAGGTAAGCATGCAGGTGCAGCAGGCGGTTAAGAAGGCAAATGGTATATTGGCCTTCGTAGCAAGAGGGTTCGAGTACAAGAACAAGGATGTCTTGCTGCAGTTGTACAGGGCCTTGGTGAGACCGCACCTTGAGTATTGTGTGCAGTTTTGGTCACCTTACCTGAGGAAGGACGTTCTTGCCATGGAGGGAGTGCAGCGAAGATTCACCAGGCTGATACCTGGGATGGCAGGAATGACGTACGAGGAGAGATTGTGTCAATTGGGCTTATACTCACTGGAGTCTAGAAGATTGAGAGGGGATCTCATCGAAACCTATAAAGTTCTGTCAGGTCTGGACAGACTAGATGCACAAAAGATGTTTCTGATGGCTGGGGAGTCCAGAACCAGGGGTCATAGTCTAAGGATAAGGGGTAAGCCATTTAGGACTGAAATGAGGAGGAATTTCTTCACCCAGAGAATGGTGAACCTGTGGAATTCTCTGCCATAGAGGGCGGTGGAGGCCAGTTCATTAAATATATTCAAGAAAGAGTTGGATATATTTCTTGAGGCTAAAGGGATCAAGGGATATGGGGAGAAGGCAGGGACAGGGTACTGAATTTGGATGATCAGCCATGATCGCATTGAATGGTGGAGCAGGCTCGAAGGGCCGAATGGCCTACTCCTGCTCCTATCTTCTATGTATCTATGTTTCTATGAGGCGCTTGTTTATTCCACAAGGGGAGTCTCTGAGACGTCCAAAAATTTAATTTTTTATGGCGAAGCCTACCCCATGGAGGCGGCGCTCTTCTTCAGGTTTGCCTTTCCAGAAGAAGGTGTAGCCACCGCCTCGCTCCTTGAGCTGGCCGTCCCCTGCCCGCCGGGTCTCACGACTTGAACCCACGACCATCTGACTTAGAGCTGAGAGTGCGACCCACTGTGCCAGCGCTGACACCATCCTGCGGATGAGATGTAAAATCTAGGTCCCAAGTGCCCTTTCCAGTGGTTTAGGTCAACATTGAAGATCCTGTGGCCCATGGAACAGGATGTTCTCTCCAGGCGTACCCTCTAATATTTCTCCCTTAACAAACCACCCAAAAAAATTGCATGAAAACTTAGCATCCCATTGTTGCTTATGGGATGTTGCTGCTGCAATTGCCAAGGTAACAAATCCCCTGCACTCACTCCCAAAAGTAATTCATTCTGCAACATACTTTGAGACATTCTAATGTGATCAGGCGCTCTATAAAGGAAGGCAAGTGTTACTTATTATTACGACTGAGGCAGGTCACTGATTGTGGCCGTTTCCCCATAAATTGTAAACCACAGCTTAAATCATCTTAAAAGCGGGTGAAACACTAGTTGATCTCACCGTGGTTCAGTGGCCCTGTGTACGTTCTAAACGACATGTACGTTCAAGGCAGCCAAGTGCGAGTGGTAATTCCAGTCACTTTAATGAGTTCATTATGAATTAATTGAACTCTGGCTACATATGAGCCAATTCATAATTGAAGAGCCAAAGTCCCCTCCCCTCCCTCCCTCACAAGCTTGCGTGATTCATCGTGTGCCAAGAAAAACGCCCATTAGATGATTTAATTGTGAGTATGAAGCTTCTTTTTTTTACTTTCCCCTCTCCATTGAAGCAGCGTCTGCCACATGTATAGGTTGCACGCTGAACGGCAGACGTGCCGGAGCTCAGGTATTCCCCATCCCTCCCTCCCTGCCAATAAGAGCACGTCAAGCAAACGGGAGCCCTCTGATTGGGTGCAGTTGACTCGCCAGCAGCGAGACAGAGGTCGGGTCAGACCCAGAAAAGGCAGATCTATTCCTAGCCAAGGGAACGCGGGCACCGGTATTTACCCTCCCCCTCCCATGTGCCAAAATTCTTCCATTGAAGCTCAGCGGCATTTCCTATATTTGGAGTGCATTCGCGTACCAAACCTCTCCTCGTGTGTCTCTGTCTTCCGATTGCAAATGATTCTCTCTCTCGTCCCCCTTCTCGGGATTCTTGTGACACGTGGATCTCGATGCGGCGCCGCTTCGTATCCCGCGCATGACTCATCATATGAAACTTACACGCGTAGAGAAATTGATCTACGTGTGAATGGACGTGTAGCTGGGACCAGCTGATTGCAGCCAGAGTCACCCCACCAGTCGCCCTTTACTTTATCGGGCGATATGCCCCGTTGGGTGATACATGCAAACAATGCATTTCTTTGCATTGCACCTGTGTGTGTGCTAGACTTCATTTTACACACACACACTAAAGGCGATGCACGAGGCAGGCAAAATCACGGGAATTGCATATATACTGTACTTGAAAAGGCTATGGAAAAAGAGCAGGGGAGTGGGACTAATTGGATAGTTTTTTTTCCCAAAAGCGCCGACACAGGCACTTTGCCGAATGGCCGTCTTCTGCACTGTACGATTCTGTGAGAATTAAACATCGCATGAATTTCAGGCAAAAGGCGGCCAAATTGAAAACAGAAAAGAATTGATGTCTTAGGAAGTGTTCACCCGATGCGTTCTATACATCCCATTCCCGTAATTGCAAAATATTTCCTCAGTCCCGTGACATCCTGATGAAAAATTGGCTCACAATGGAATGCCTGTTTGTGTCTGTTATAATGCAAAGTGAAGAGTCTGTAGTAATATGGATTGAACTAACAACAGCTTGCATTGATATAACACCCCTAACATAATGAAACACCCCAAGGCGCTTCACAGGTAGATGTGAATCAGACAGAAATCCACACCGGGCCAAAGGAGACATTAGGACAGGTGCCCAATAGCTTGATCAAACCACGATGGGAGGGAGAGGCGGACTGGGAATGGGGGGCACAAGTCCTGTCCTGGGGTGATGTAAAAGGTGACATATTCTGAGGGGGTCCCAATATATGTTGAGACACTGCCAAGGCACCCCCTGCAAATATTGACACACATGTAGGTAGCAAGGGGGAGGCTGTAAATATGGAACTCTCTCCCCCAAAAAGCTGTGGATGCTGGGGCAATTGAAATTTTCAAGACTTGAGTTCGACATTTTTATTAGGTGCTGGTATCAAAAGTTGTGGTACAGGAGACTGTAAAAATTGACACACAACAACAACAACATGTATTTATATAGCACCTTTAACATAGTAAAATGTCCCAAGGTGCTTCACAGCAGTATTTTGAAATTGAGGCATTGCTTAACCAAGAGCCAAGATCAGCGAGCACTTGGTGTGAGTTAGGACACGGGCAGCCGAGTTTTGGATGACCTCAAGTTTACATAGGGTAGAATGTGGCAGGCCAGCCAGGAGTGCGTTGGAATAGTTAAGTCTAGAGGTAATAAAGGCATGGATGAGGGTTTCAGCAGCGGATGAGCTGAGGCAAGGGCAGAGACGGGCGATGTTACGGACGTGGAAATAGCCGGTCTTAGTTATGCCACGGATATGTGGTCGGAAACTCATTTCAGGGTCAAATATGTCACCAAGGTTGCGAACAGTGTGGTTCAGCCTCAGGCAGATGTTAGGGAGATGGATGGAGTCAGTGGCTAGGGAATGGACTTTGTGGCGGGGGTCGCAAACAATGCCTTCGGTCTTCCCAATATTTAATTGGAGAACATTTCTGCTCATCGTTCAAGCAGTCTGACAATTTAGACACTGAGGAGTGGTCGAGAGAAGTAGTGGTGAGGTAGAGTTGAGTGTCGTGAGTGTACATGTGGAAACTGGCGCTGTGTTTTCAGATGATGTCGCCAAAGGACAGCATGTAGATAAGAAATAGGAGGGGCCAAGGATAGATCCTTGGGGGACACCAGAGGTAACGATGTGGGAGCAGGAAGAGAAGCCGTTGCAGGTGATTCTCTGGCTATGATTAGATAGATAAGAATGGAACCAGGCGAGTGCAGTCCCACCCAGCTGGACGACGGTGGAGAGGCATTGGTGAAGGATGGAATGGTCAACCATGTCAAAGGCTGCAGACAGGTCAAGAAGGACGAGGAGGGATAGCTTACCTTTGTCACAGTCACAAAGGATGTAATTTCTGACTTTGATGAGAACCGTTTCGGTACTGTGGCAGGGGCGGAAAACTGTTTGGAGGGATTCATACATGGAGTTGCAGGAAAGATGGACACAGATTTGGGAAGCGACAGCACGTTCAAGGACTTTGGAGAGGAAAGGGAGGTTGGAGATGGTCATTTGCAAGGACGGAGGGGTCAAAGGTTGCTTTTTGAGGAGCGGGGTGATGACGGAAGATTTGAGGGAGAGGGGGACAGTACCTAAGGAGAGAGAACTGTTAACAATGTCAGCTAACATGAGAGCCAGAAATGGAAGTTGAGTGGTTAGCAGTTTAGTGGGAGTAGGGCCGAGGGAGCAGGAAGTGGGTCTCATGGAAAAGGTGAGCGCGGAGAGGTCATGAGGGGAGATCGGGGAGAAACTGGAGAAAGATGTGAGCTCAGGGCTAGGGCAGGAGGAACCTTAGAAGAAGATTGGCCCAGTGGGCTAGGGGAAGGAAGGGAAGTGGCTGAGGCAGCTGAACGGATAGTCTCAATCTTAGAGACAAAGAAGTCCATGAGCTTGTCGTGGAACTCCCAGGAATTCCCTGCAAATATTGACACGCCTCACACTCTAGGGACTATCTGATCTGTACCACAACTCCATTTATTCACCTTTGATCCATAACTCTTGATACCCTCACCTAATAAAAATATGTCGCTCTCAGTCTTGAAAATTTCAATTGTCCCAGCGGCCACAGCTTTTTGGGGGAGCAAGTTCCATATTTCCAGTACTATTTTTGGCTTCCTGATTTCACTGCTGACTGACCTAGCTCTAATTTTAAGATAATGCCCCCTTCTTTTGGCTTCACCCACCAAAGGAAATAATTTCTCTGTATCTACCCCATCAAATCTCTTTATCATTTTAAATATCTCAGTTAGATCACCCCTCAACCATCTAAACTCTAAACACATAAGCAATGATTACCTGGGATAGAAACCAAGCCATCAAGACCAGATGCCCGGAGACAGCTTGTTATGGAGGACTTAGTTGTCCAACTTTAACTGAAATTTTGTGCGACCTCTTTGTTAGCAAAGACCAGAGAAGCTGGGGAGTAAACAAGCAACCTGCCATGTCTAGGTGTCGGTGCTCCATTCATTCAAAGGTAATAAAGGGCTGTGTGAGGTAATCAGTGCCAGCAGGGCTGAACTCTTCCAACACATGTGTCACTCAGACAGGTCAATAGTACTGAGGAAGCTTTTAATTGGCGATTAAGGATATGCAACATAAGAACAAAAGAATTAGGAGCAGGAGTCATAGAGTTTTAGAGTCATAGAGTTTTACAGCACAGAAAGAGGCCCTTCGGCCCATCGTGTCTGCGCCGCCCATCCATCCCTGTCCAGTCTAATCCCATTTTCCAGCATTTGGTCCATAGCCTTGTATGCAATGGCATTTCAAGTGCTCATCCAAATGCTTCTTGAATGTTGTGAGGGTTCCTGCCTCCACCACCCTTTCAGGCATTGAATTCCACATTCCAACCACCCTCTGGGTGAAAAAGTTCCTCCTCAAATCCCCTCTAAATCTCCTGCCCCTTACCCTGAATCTATGCCCCCTTGTTATTGACCCCCCCACTAAGGGGAAAAGTTCCTCTTTATCTACCTCATTATTTTGTACACCTCAATCAGGTCCCCCCTCAGCCTTCTCTGCTCCAAGGAAAACAACTCCAGCCTGTCCAGCCTCTCTTCATAGCTGAGGCGCTCCATCCCAGGTAACATCCTGGTGAATCTTCTCTGCACCCTCTCCAAAGCAATCACATCCTTCCTATAGTGAGGCGACCAGAACTGCACACAGTACTCCAGCTGTGGCCTCACCAGCGTTTTGTACAGCTCCATCATAACCTCCTTGCTCTTATATTCTATGCCTCGGCTAATGAAGGCAAGTATCCCATATGCCTTTTTAACCACCTTATCTACCTGCTCCGCTGCCTTCAGGGATCTATGTACATGTACACCAAGGTCCCTCTGACCCTCTGTACTTCCTAGGGTCCTACCACTCATTGTGTATTCCCTTGCCTTATTTGTCCGTCCAAAATGCATCACCTCGCACTTTTCAGGGTTAAATTCCATTTGCCACTTTTCCGCCCATCTGACCAACCCGTTTATATCGTCCTGTAGCCGGAGGCTTTCCTCCTCGCAATTTACCACCCCACCAATTTTCGTGTCATCTGCGAACTTACTGATCATACCTTTTACATTTTCATCCAAATCATTTATGTAGATCACAAACAATAAGGGACCCAGCACCGATCCCTGAGGTACCCCACTGGACACAGGCTTCCAGTCACAAAAGCAACCTTCGACCATCACCCTCTGCCTCCTGCCACTCAGCCAGTTTAGGATCCAACGTGCCAAGGCACCCTGGATCCCATGGGCTCTTACCTTCTTGACCAGTCTCCTATGTGGGACTTTGTCAAAAGCTTTACTGAAGTCCATGTACACCACATCCACAGCATTTCCCTCATCCACCCCACTAGTCACCCCCTCGAAAAATTCGATCAGATTTGTTAGACATGATTTACCCTTGACAAAGCCATGCTGACTATCCCCGATTAATCCTTGCCTCTCCAAGTGGAGATTAATTTTGTCCCTCAGAATTTTTTCCAATAATTTCCCCACCACAGATGTTAGACTCACTGGCCTGTAATTCCCTGGTTTATCCCTGCTACCCTTCTTGAATAATGGTACTATGTTAGCTGTTCTCCAGTCCTCTGGTACATCCCCTGTGGCCAGAGAGGTTCTGAAAATTAGTGTCAGAGCCCCTGCAATCTCCTCCCTTGCCTCCCACAGCAGCCTGGGATACATCTCGTCCGGGCCTGGGGATTTATCCACTTTTTGGCCCGCTAAAACCGCTAGCACCTCCTCCCTCTCGATGCTAATATGTTCAAGTATGTCACAGTCCCCTTGCCCGATTTCTATGTCTGCATCGTCTTTCTCCATAGTGAATACAGATGCAAAAAATTCATTTAAAACCCCGCCTACATCCTCTGGCTCTACACACAGATTGCCACTTTGGTCCCTAATGGGCCCTACCCTTTCCCTGGTTATCCTCTTGCCCTTAATATACTTATAAAACATCTTAGGATTTTCCTTTATTTTGCTCGCCAGTGTTATTTCATGGCCCCTCCTCGCCCTCCTAATTTCTTTTTTAAGTATGCCCCTGCACTTTTTATACTCCTCTAGGGCTTCTTCTGTCTTTAGTCTTTTGTAACTGCCAAAAGCCCCCCTCTTATTTCTAATGCATTTTTGTATATCCCTTGTCATCCAAGGTTCCCTTTGCTTGTTGGTCCCACCCTTGACCTTTACAGGAATATGTTGGCGTTGTACTCTCTCTATTTCCCTTCTGAAAGTCTCCCACTGTTTTGATGTGGATTTTCCTATAAGCAGCTGCTCCCAGTCCACTTTGGCCAGATCCTGCCTTATCATATTAAAATCGGCCTTCCCCCAATTTAGAACCCTTATTTCCGGGCCGTCTTTGTCTTTTTCCATGACCACCTTAAATCTCACCGAATTATGGTCACTGTCGCCAAAATGCTCTCCTACTGACACTTCCACCACTTGCCCGGCTACATTCCCCAGAATTAGGTCCAGTACCGCCCCCTCTCTTGTAGGACTTTCTACATGTTGGCTCAAAAAGCTCTCCTGGATGCACTTTAAGAATTCTGCACCCTCTAAGCCTTTCACACTCTGACTGTCCCAATTTATATTGGGGAAGTTGAAATCCCCCACTATTATTACCCTATTATTTTCGCACTTCTCGGAGATTTGCCGACATATCTGTTCCTCTATCTCCCCCTGACTGTTTGGGGGCCTGTAGTACACTCCCAGCAAAGTGCTTGCCCCCTTTTTGTTTTTAAGTTCTACCCATATGGCCTCATTAGAGGAACCCGCTAATATATCATCCCTCCTTACAGCAGTAATTGACTCCTTAATTAATATTGCAACACCCCCTCCCCTTTTACACCCCCCTCTGTCTCGCCTGAAGATTCTATACCCCGGAATATTGAGCTGCCAGTCCTGACCCTCCCTCAACCATGTCTCCGTGATAGCGACAATATCGTACTCCCATGTGTTCAACAACAACTTCAGTTCATCCACCTTATTTGCAAGACTCCTTGCATTAAAATAAATGCCTTCCAGCCCTGCCATATTCTCTTTTGCCTTCACATATTTGCTCTGCCTTCCCAGCTGACTTGTTTTTCCCTCTGTATTTGGCCGTAAATCACCCCCTACTATAGCTCCACTCTGTACCCCAACCCCCTGCCAAGTTAGTTTAAACCCTCCCCAGCAGTGCTAGCAAACCTCCCCGCAAGGATATTGGTTCCCCCCTGGTTCAGGTGTAAACCGTCCGACTTGTACAAGTCCCACCTTTCCCAGAAGCAGACCCAGTGATCCAGGAAACTAAAGCCCTCCCCCTTGCACCATCCCTTTAGCCACGCATTCATCTGTTCTATCTTCCTATTCCTATACTTACTAGCACGTGGCACCGGGAGTAATCCAGAGATTACAACCTTTGAGGTCCTGCTCCTTAATCCTTCACCTAGCTCCCTAAATTCTTGCTGCAGGACCTCATCCCTCTTTTTACCTATGTCGTTGGTACCAATGTGGACCACGACCACTGGCTGTTCTCCCTCCCCCTCCAGAATGCCCTGCAGCCGCTCAGTGACATCCTTGACCCTGGCACCAGGGAGGCAACAAACCATCCTGGATTCACGTCTACGGCCACAGAAACGCCTATCTGTTCCCCTTACTATAGAATCCCCTACCACTATTGCTCTCCCACTCTTTTTCCCCCCTTCCTGGGCAGCAGGAGCACCCCCAGTGCCAGGAAGTTGGCCGCTGCTGCCTTCCCCTGGTGAGTCATCCCCCTCAACAGTATCCAAAGCGGTATACTTGTTTGAAAGGGGGATGTCCGCAGGGGTTCCCTGCACTACCTGCCTGCCTTTGTTGCTCCGCCTGATGGTCACCCCCTGTGCTGCCCTACCCTGAGGCGTGCACAACTCGCTAAACGTGTTATCCACGAGCCTTTCAGCATCGCGCATGCTCCAAAATTCATCCACCCGCAGCTCGAGCGCCGCAATGCGGTCTACAAGTAGCTGCAGCTGGATGCATTTCCCGCACACATGGTCATCAGGGACACTGGCAGCATCCCTGACTTCCCACATAGAGCAGGAGGAGCAGAGCACGGGTCTGAACTCTCCTGCCATGACTTACCCCTTTAATTTCTTTAAAAATTTATTCAATACCCCAGTTACAGGTATGCTCTAGGGCGCTTTATTTACCAACTATCCCCACTACACCACAGAAATTTAACACCACAGAATTCAAGCTTGTATTGAAAAAAGAGAAATACTCACCAACCAATCACCTACGCCATACGCCACTGTTTTTCTAATCTTCCTACCAAAGTGAATAACCTCACATCTCCTCACATTATACTCCATCTGCCACTTTATTGCCCACTCACGTAACATGTTTATATCCCTTTGAAGGCTCTTTATGTCATCCTCACAGCTTACATTCCCACCTAGCTTTATATCATCAGCAAACTTGGATGCATTATACTCGGTCCCTTCATCCAAGTCATTAATATAGATTGTAAATAGCTGAGGCTCAAGAACTGATTCTTGCGGCACCCCACTAGTTACAGCCTGCCAACTGGAAAATGACCAGTTTATCCCTACTCTCGGTTTTCTGTTCATTAACTAATCCTCTATCCATGCTAATATGTTACCCACAATCCTATGAGCCCTTACCTTGTGTAACAACCTTATGTGGCACCTTATCAAATGCCTTTTGGAAATCTAAATATACTACATCCACCGGTTCCCCTTTATCTACCCTGCTAGTTACATCCTCAAAAAACTCTAATAAATTTGTTAAACACGATTTCCCTTTCATCAAACCATGCTGACTCTGCCAAATCCTATTATGTTTTTCTAAATGCCCCGTTACCACTTCCTTAATAATGGATAGAGTTTTTGACTAACATTTAGTCTTCATCCTCAGTTCTTAGTTTAGTTCCTGTTCTCTTAGTAGCTCTTGCACTAGTAGGTGCAAGAGTCTTTTGTCTAGTATAGAAAAGTGTCTTTGTTAAATTGAAACATGCATCTCTGAGAGAGAGAGAGAGAGAGAGAGAGAGAAATTACAGAAGCTAAGATGCTTTAAAAAAATAACTTGCATTTAGATAACACCTTTCATGACCTCGGGACATCCCAAACCCCTTTACAGCCAATGAAGTACATTTGAAGTGTTGCAATGTAAGAAATGCGGCAGCCAATTTGCTCACAGCAAGATCCCATAAACAGCAATGTAATAATGACCAGATTATCTGTTTTGGTGATGTTGGTTGAGGGATAAATATTGACCAGGACACCAGGGAGAACTCGCCTGGATTGAACAAAGAAAGAATTTGCATTTACATAGTGCCTTTCTCAACCTTGGAACGTCCCAAAGCTCTTCATAGCAAATTTATTACTTTTGAAGTGTGGTCACTGTTGCAGGGAAATACGGCAGACAATTTGTATACTGCAAGATCTCACAGCCAGCAACGAGGTAAATAACCAGATAATCTGTTTTTGGTGGTATTGGTTGAAGGATAAATACTGGTCAGGACATCAGGAGAACTCTCTGTTCTTCTTCACGGCCATGGATCATTTATGTTTACCTGAAAGGGTAGACAGAGGTTCAGTTTAACATCCCATCTATAAGACAATACCTCTGACAGTGCAGCGTGCCCTCAGTACTGCACTGGAGTATCAGCCTAGATTATGTGCTCAAGTCTGCGGAGTGGGACTTGAATCCACGACCTTATGTGCTACCGCTGAGTCAAGGCTGACACTTCAATTCTTTTTGACAGTCCTCTAGTTTTTGTAATAGTAGAAGAATGTTTTACTGTTATGTTGGGCTACTCATTTCTATTTCCCTCTTTGCCCACATTTTTACAATTGTTCTATTCTTCCCACTGGTTTCCCTCACCTGCCACCCTAAATACTTTGTAGAGATTGTTTTTTCTTGTAGCACCTTCTATTTTATTGCTAATCCATATAGGTTCATATTGTCTCGTCTCCTCTTCTGGTCCTTGGTATTTCTTTATCCTGTGTACTCAGTAATGTCAGTAGGTATTCCATTGGTCTTCAATGTAAATTTTCTTCACTTCTGTCGCTAATCTGTGGAAACAATATTTCAGTGAGCGAGTGGACAATCCCTAGGGATATGGTGGAAGCAGTTAGTATTGATTCATTCAAATCATAGAATGATACAACACAGAAGGAGCCCATTTGGCCCATCATGCCTTTGCCAGCTCTTTGGTAGAGATTACAGCCCTGGGTCGGTTCTGAATGAAAATGTCCCTCTATTGCAGATACTCAAAAAGGTTTAATACTCAGCACAGAAAATTAGTCCATAAAAAAATAATGACACGCTCCATCTCATCTGTGCCATGTATATTGAACAGAGCTTCATGTCTCGCAGAACCCAGGTGGTGTTCCACTCAAGGTGAGTTTATTGGTACCGGAGGATAAAAGGCAGATGCTTTGCCTCCATGGCCAATGGGGTGTGTTGACAATCAGTGCTTCATACAATAGGCTGTATTGTTCGGTCCGTGAGGTGACATTCAATCAATTTCATTGAATTTTTTCCATCACTTTTATGGACAGCCAAATACACTGGTCGTTTTGATAAGAGTGACTATTTTCCCTTTGTTCATGTGCAACAATAAAAGCTGCACTAAACAACATAGCAACCATGCTGCCACCGGTCAATGAAATTAAAATTCACACTTATTCCCAGTAAACTCCATTCCCAAATCTCTGAGAGACGGTTTGATTATGGAATGGCCTAAAGTATAAAAGGACTGCTGTTCCAGATAAATTACTCGAGGAGATAGGTGAGTCCTGTCAGGAAAGAGCCAACAACAAACAGCAAGAATGCCCAGGCTTTCATCAGAGGCCACATAGTACAACAACCTTTTTGTTGGCCAATCCTGCAACACAAGCTGCATTAGTTTTGGACTGGGTCCAAGAGATTCAACTGGCCGTCAAAGCCAGTGAAAGGCCCTGGCACACCTCCTCTAGTTGGTGGTCTGCTGGTCTGAGAGCGTGTAGTAATTTGTCGGGACAATCATCAATGACTAGAAATGGCAAGAAATACATTGTAATCTCTGCAGAGGACATAACAGAATGAAGTGTTGGCTTTGAAGCGATCTGAGCAGACACACTGACCATTGTTCCAACTGTTGGTAACACACATCTGCACTTTTGGGCACTCTGCCTTCAAGCGAACATTGACGTCTTGGAGAACGTTCAGAGAACAGGAACAAGGATGATGCTCGGGTTTAGGACTTTTGTTATGCAAAGGAGAAAGGTTTGGCAGGAGATATAATCCGGGTTTTAAAATGCTAAGAGGAATGGATAATGTAGCTGAATGGGATTGGGGTTATAGGGGAGAATACAGACAGAGATTATTGAATGGGATTGGGGTTATAGGGGTGAATACAGACAGAGATTATTGAATGGGATTGGGGTTATAGGGGTAAATACAGATAGAGATTATTGAATGGGATTGGGGTTATGGGGTGAATACAGATAGAGATTATTGAATGGGATTGGGGTTATGGGGTGAATACAGATAGAGATTATTGAATGGGATTGGGGTTATAGGGGTAAATACAGATAGAGATTATTGAATGGGATTGGGGTTATAGGGGTGAATACAGATAGAGATTATTGAATGGGATTGGGGTTATAGGGGTGAATACAGGTAGAGATTATTGAATGGGATTGGGGTTATGGGGTGAATACAGATAGAGATTATTGAATGGGATTGGGGTTATAGGGGTAAATACAGATAGAGATTATTGAATGGGATTGGGGTTATAGGGGTGAATACAGATAGAGATTATTGAATGGGATTGGGGTTATAGGGGGGAATACAGATAGAGATTATTGAATGGGATTGGGGTTATAGGGGTGAATACAGGTAGAGATTATTGAATGGGATTGGGGTTATGGGGTGAATACAGATAGAGATTATTGAATGGGATTGGGGTTATAGGGGTGAATACAGACAGAGATTATTGAATGGGATTGGGGTTATAGGGGTGAATACAGACAGAGATTATTGAATGGGATTGGGGTTATAGGGGTAAATACAGATAGAGATTATTGA